>NW_004525018.1:98956-104364 GCF_000260255.1 Octodon degus
TTTTCACAGCGCGGAACTGTGAAGTATTTTAGTTACAAAAGTGAAGTTTAGCCAGAGTTCTGTGTTGCTCTGAATACTTGAACAGGTATTGGAGTGGAGTACCCTACTTCCCATAGAAGCTGGATCTCAGCTGGCTCTACTGCATTGCCAGCTCACACTTAGAAACACATATCATGAAGTACAAACAATCCACTCACCTTAGTGCACTGGAGTCTACAAACGTGATTGTGGCTCTTTGCTCATAGGAATGAATTGGAGAGAGAACAACCTTCTGCAGGTTCTCTGCACCTGCATTTGGAAAATCACAAACATCACGTATGCTTTCTTTTAGGAGACTGAATGATATGCCACTCTTTTCACCGCTCGGAACTTTGAATTACTTTAGTTACAAAAGTGATATTTAGCCAGAGTTCTGTGTTGCGCTGTATATAGGAACAGGCATTGGCGTGCCCTGCTTTCCAAAGAAGGTGGAATTTACCTGGCTCTTCTGGATTAAGAACTCACACTTAGAAACACAAATCATGAAGTAGAAACAATCAGCTCTCCTCGGGTAATGGAGTCTACAAACATGTTTTTGACTCTTTGTCCATAGGAATGAATGAGAGAAAGAAGAACCTTTCTGCATTTTCTCTGCACCTTCAGCTGGAAAGTCACAAAATTCACGGATGCTTTCTCTTACTAGGCTGATTTGACTCTCTTTTCACAGCATGGTACTGTGAAGTAATTTAGTTACAAAAGTGAAGTTTTAGGCAGTGTTCTGTGTTGTGCTGTGTACAGGAGCAGGCATTGGAGTGCTTTGCTTCCAACAGAAGCTGGAGGTAAGCACGCTCTTCTGCATTACGAACTCACATTTAGAAACACAAATCATGCAGTAGAAACAAGCAGCTCTCTTCAGAGCACTGGATTCTACATGCGTGACTGTGGTTCTTTGCACTTAGGATTGAATGGAAGAGAGAACAACATTCTGCAATTTCTCTGCACCTCTAGCTAGAAAGTTACAGACTTCATGGATGCTTTCTCTTACTAGACTGATTTTGATTTGCCATGATTTTCACAACTCGGATCTGTGAAATACTTTAGTTGCTAAAGTGAGGTTTTAACCAAAGTTCTATATTGCTATGTATACAGGTACGGGCTTTCGAGTGGAGTACCCTGCTTCCCAATGAACCTGGAGCTTAACTGAATCTTCTGCATTAAGAACTCACACTTAAAGACACAACTCATGCAGTAGAAACAAGCAGCTCTCCTCAGTGGACTGGAGTCTACCAACCTGTTTGTGGCTCTTTGACATAGGAATGAAAGTAAGAGAGAAGAACCTTCTTTAGTTTCTCTGCACCTCCAGATGGAACGTCACAAACTTCACGGATGCTTATCTTAGGAGACTGAAAGATTTGACAATATTTCACAGTGTGGAACTGTGAAGTACTTTAGTTACAAAAGTGATGTTTTAGCCAGAGTTCTGTGTTGCGCTGTATAAAACAACAGGCATTGGTGTGGTTAACCCTGCGTCACAAAAAGCTGGTGATTGCTGGCTCATCTATACTAAGAAAACACATATAGAAACACAAATCATGCACTAAATACTCGCAGCTCTACTCAGGGCACTGGAGTGTACAGACAAGTTTGTGACTCTTTGCCCATAAGAATGAATTGGAGAGACAACAACCTTCTGCAGTTTCCATGCACCTCCAGCTGGAAAGTCACAAACTTTACGGATGCTTTCTCTTAGGAGTCTCAATGATTTGCGGCTCTTTTCCCAGTGTGGATCAGTAAAGTACTTTAGTTACAAAAATGACGTTTTAGCCTGTGTTCAGTTTTGTGCTTTATACAGGAACAAGCATTGGAGTGCTCTGCTTCCCAAAGTATCCGGTGCTTAGCAGGCTCTTGTGCATTAAGAACACATACTTAGAAACACAAATCATGCAGTGCAATCAAGCAGCTCTACACATGGCACAGGAGACTACAAACATGTTTGTGGCTCTTTGCCCATAGGAATGAATGGGAGAGAGAACAACCTTCTGCACTTTCTCTGCACCTCAAGCTAAAAAGTCACAAACTTCATGGATGATTTCTCTTAGGAGACTGAATGATTTGCCGCACTTTTCACAGCGCGGAACAGTATAGTATTTTAGTTACAAAAGTGATATTTTATCAAGAGCTCTGTGTTGCGCTGTATACAGGAACAAGCATTGGAGTGCCCTGCTTCCTAAAGAAGCTGCAACTTAGCTGGCTCTTCCGCATTAAGAACTCACACTAAGAAACAAAAATCATGCAGTAGAAACATGCAGCTCTCCTAAGGGCACTGGAGTCTACAAAGGTGTTTGTGCCTCTTTGCATATATAAATGAATGGGAGGGAGAACTAACTACTGCATGTTCTCTGCACCTCCAGCTGTAAAGTCACCAACTTCACAGATGCTTTCTCTTAGGAGACTGAATTATTTGCCACTCTTTTCACAGAGGGGAACGGTGAAGTACATTAGTGACAAAAGTGACTCCTTAGACAGAGTTCTGTGTTGCGCTGTATACAGGAACATGCATTGGAGTGCCCTGCTTCTTAAAGAAGCTAGAGCTTAGCTGCCTCTTCTGCATTAAGAACTAACACTTAGAAACTGAAATCATGCCATAGAAACAAGCAGCTCTCCTCAGGGCTCTGGAGTCTAAATCATTTTTGTGGCTCTTTGAACATAGGAAAGAATGGGACATAGAACAAGCTTCTTCAGTTTCTCTGCACCTCCAGCTGGAAAGTCAACTACTTCCCTCATGCATTCTCTTAGGAGACTCAATGATGTGCAACTCTTTTCACAGCGCGGACCTTGGAAGTACTTTAGTTACAAAAGTGACGTTTTACCCAGAGTTCTTTATTGCACTGTATAGAGGAACAGGCATTGGATTGCCCTGCTTCCCAAAAAAGCTGGAGCTTAGCTGGCTCTTCTGCATTAAAAAGTCACACTTCGAAATACAAATCATGCAGTAGAAATAAGCAGCTCTCCTCAGGCCAATGGAGTCTACTAACGCATTTGTGGCTCTTGGCCCATAGGAATGAAGGGGACAGGGAACAACTTTCTACAGTTTTTTTGAAAGTCCAGCTGGAATGTCACAAAATTCAAGGATGCTTTCTCATAGGATACAGAAAGATTTGATATTCTTTTCACAGCGCGGAACTGTGAAGTACTTTAGTTACAAATGTAAAATTTTAGCCAGAGTTCTGTGTTTCACTGTATAAAAGAACAGTTATTGAAGTGGTGTACATTCCTTCCCAAAGAAGCTCGATCGTAACTGGCTCTTCTGCATTACGAACTCACACTTAGACACACAAATCATGCTGCACAAACAAGCAGGCCTCCTCAGGGCACTGGAGTCTAAAAACGAGTTTGTGGCACTTTTCACTTAGGAATGAAAGGGAGAGAGAAAAATCTTCTGCAGTTTCTCGGCAACTCCAGCTGGAAAGTAACCAACTTCACGGATGCTTTCTCCTAGGAGACTTAATGATTTGCCACTCTTTTCACAGCGCGGAATTGTTGAGTAAATTAGTTACAATAGTGACATTTTATCTAGAGTTCTGTGTTGCGCTGTATATAGGAACAGGCATGTGAGTGCCCTGCTTCCCAAAGAAGCTGGAGATTAACTGGCTCTTTTCCACTAAGAACTAACACTTATAAACACAAAACATGCAGTAGAAACAAGGAGGTCTCCTCAGGGCACTGGAGAGTACGAAAGAGTTTGTGGCTCTTTGCCCATAGGAATGATTGTTAGAGAGAACAAGCTTCTGCAGTTTCTCGGCACCTCCAGCTGGAAAACAACAAACTTTACTGATGCTTTCTCCAAGGAGACTTGATGATTTACCACTCTTTTCACAGCGTGGAACTGTGAAGTAATTTAGTTACAAAAGTGATATTTTATCCAGAGTTCTTTGTTGCACTGTATAGAGGAACAGACTTTGGAGTGCCTTGCTTGAAAAAGAAGCTGGAGCTTAGCTGGATCTTCTGCATTAAGAACTCACACTTACAAACACAAATCATGCGATTGAAACAAGCAGCTCTCCTCAGGGCACTGGAGTCTACAAACGTGTTTTTGACTCTTCGCCCATAGGAATGAATGGGATAGTGAACAAGCTTCCGTAGTTTCGCTGCAACTCCAGCTGGAATGTCACCAACTTCAAGGATGCTTTTTCTTAGGAGACCGAATTATTTGCCACTCTTTTCAGAGATAGGAACTCTGAAGTACTTTAGTGACAAAAGTGACGTTTTAGCTAGAGTTCTGTGTTGCGCTGTATAGAGGAACAGTTATTGGAGTGCCCTGCTTCAAAAAGAAGCTGGAGCATAGATGGCTCTCCTGCATTGAGAAGTCACACTTAAAAACACAAATCATACAGTAGAAACAAACAGCTCTCCGCAGGGCAGTGGAGTCCACAAACGT
This sequence comes from Octodon degus, assembly GCF_000260255.1. NCBI lineage: Eukaryota > Metazoa > Chordata > Mammalia > Rodentia > Octodontidae > Octodon > Octodon degus. Next base: position 103,374 of record NW_004525018.1, read on the forward strand.
GTTTGTGTCTCTTTGGCCGTAGGAATGAATGTTAGAGGGAACAAGCTTCTCCAGTTTCTCTGCACCTCCATTTGGAAAGTCACCAACTTTACGGATTATTTCTCTTAGGAGACGGAATAATTTGCCACTCTTTTCACAGCGCGGATCTGGGAAGTACTTTAGTTGCAAAAGTGAAGTGTTATCCAGATTTCTGTGTTGAGCTGTATACAGGAACAGGCATTGGAGTGCCCTACTTCCCAAAGATTGTGGAACTTAGCTGGCTGCTCTGTATTAAGAACTAACACTGAGAAACACTAATCATACAGTAGAAACAAGCAGCTCTCCTCTGGGCACTGGAGTGTACTAAAGTGTTTGTGGTTCTTTGCCCATAGGAATGAATGGGAGAGAGGCCAATCTACAGGAATTTCTCTGCAGGTGCAGCTGGAAAGTCACCACCTTTACGGATGCTTTCTCTTAGGAGACCAGATGATTTGCCACTCTTTTCACAGTGCAGAACTGTGAAATACTTTAGTTACAAAAGTGACGTTTTAGACAGATTTCTGTGTTGCGCTTTATAGAGGAACAGGCATTGGAGTGCCCTGCTTCAAAAAGAAGCTGGAACTTAACTGCCTCTTCTGCATTAAGAAGTCACAATTACAAACACAAATCATGCAGTAGAAACAAGCAGCTCTCCTCAGGGAACTAGAGAATTCAAACGTGTTTTTGGCTCTTTGCCCATAGGAATGAAAAGGAGAGAGAACAAGCATCTGCAGTTTCTCTGCACCTCCAGCTGGAAAGTCACCAAATTCACGGATGCTTTATCTTAGGAGACTGAATGACATGCCACTCTTTTTAGAGTGCGGAACTGTGAAGTTCTTTAGTTGCAAAAGTGAAGTTTTAGCCAGAGTTCTGTGTTACGCTGTTTACAGGAACAGGTATGGGAGTGCCCTGCTTGCCAAAGAAGCCGGAGCATAGCGGGCTCTTCTGCATCATGAAATAACACTTAGAAACA
>NW_004525018.1:105721-106156 GCF_000260255.1 Octodon degus
TTCCCATAGAACCTGGAGCTTAGCTGGCTCTTCTGCGTTAAGAACTCATACTTAGACACACAAGTCATGCAGAAGAAACAAGCAGCTCTCCTCAGGGCACTGGAGACTACACACATGTTTGTCCCTCTTTGCCCATAGGAATGAAAGGGAGAGAGATAAAGCTTCTGCACTTTCTATGCACCTCCAGCTGGATAGTAACCAACTTGCCAGATGTTTCTCTTAGGAGACTGAATGATTTGCCACTCTAATCACAGCGCCGAACTGTGAAGTACTTTAGTTACAAAAGTGACGTTTTAGCCAGAATTCTGTGTTACGCTGTTTACAGGAACAGGTATGGGAGTGCCCTGCTTGCCAAAGAAGCCGGAGCTTAGTGGGCTCTTCTGCATTATGAAATAACACTTAGAAACATAAATCATGCAGTAGAAACAAGCAGCT
>NW_004525018.1:108199-111065 GCF_000260255.1 Octodon degus
AAATCATGCAGTAGAAACAAGCAACACTCCTCCGGGCACTGGAGTCTACAAACGCGTTTGATTCTCTTCGCCCATAGGAATGAGAGGGAGAGGGAACAGCCTTCTACAGTTTTTTTGCACATCCAGCTGGAAAGTCACAAAATTGAGGGATGCTTTCTCATAGGATACTGAATGATTTGATATTCTTTTCACTCCGCGGAACTGTGAAGTACTTTAGTTACAAATGTAAACTTTTAGCCAGAGTTCTGTGCAGCACTGTATAGAGGAACAGGTATTGGTGTGGAGTACATTGCTGACCAAAGAAGCTCGAGTGTAGCTGGCTCTACTGCATTAAGAACTCACACTTAGACACACATATCATGCACTAGAAACTAGAAGCTCTCCTCAGGGCACTGGAGATTACAAACGTGTTTGTCACTCTTTGCCCTTAGGAAAGAATGGTAGAGAGAACAACCTTCCGACGTTTCTCTGCAACTCCAGCTGGAAAGTCACAAACTTCACGGAAGCTTGCTCTAAGCAGAATGAATGATTCAACACTCTTTTCACAACGCGGACTCTGTATTATTTAATTACAAAAGTGACGTTTTAGCCAGATTTCTGTGTTGCGCTGCATACAGAAACCCTAAATGGAGTGGAGTGCCCTGATACCCAAAGAAACTGCAGCTTAGCTGGCTCTTCTGCATTAAGAACTCACACGTAGACACACAAGTAACGCAGTAGAAAACAGCAGCTCTCCTCAGGGCACTGGAGACTACAAACATGTTTGTGGCTCTTTGCCCTCAGAAATAAATTTGTGATAGAACAACCTTCTGCAGTTTCTCTGCATCTCCAGCTGGAAAGTCACCAACTTCCCGAATGCTTTCTCTTAGGAGACTGAATGATATGCCACTCTTTTCACAGTGCGGAACTGTGAAGTACTTTAGTTACAAAAGTGACTTTTGAGACAGAGTTCTGTGTTGTGCTTAATACAGGAACAGGCATTGGAGTGCCTTGCGTCCCAAAGAAGCTGGAGCTCAGCTGGCTCTTCTACATTAACAACTCACACTTAGAAACACAAATCATGCAGTAGAAACAAGCAGCTCTACTTAGTGCACTGGAGCATAGAAAAGAGTTTGTGGCTCTTTGCCCACAGGATTGAAAGGGAGAGAGAAAAAGCTTCTGCAGTTTCTCGACACCTCCAGCTGGAATGTAACTAACTTTACCGATGCTTTCTCTTAGGAGACTGAATGATTTGCCACTCTTTCACAGCGCGGAACTGTGAAGTACTTTAGTTACAATAGTGACATTGTATCCAGAGTTCTGTATTGCGCTGCATAGAGGAACAGACATTGGAGTACACAGCTTCCCAAAGAAGCTGGAGCTTAGCTGGCTAATTTGCATTAAAAACTCAAACTTAGAAACACAAATCATGCAGTGGAAAGAAGCAGCTCTCCTCTGTGCACTGGAGTCTACAAACGTCTTCGTGGCTCTTTGCTCATAGGAATGAATTTGAGAGAGAAAAAGCTTCTGCAGTTTCTCTGCACCTCCAGCTGGAATGTCTCCAACTTCTCGGATGCTTTCTCTTAGGTAACGGAATGATTTGCCACTCTTTTCACAGCGCAAAACTGTGAAGTAGTTTAGTCGCAAAAGCGACGTTTTACACAGAGTTCTGTGTTGCGCTGTATTCAGGAACATGCATGGGAGTGCCGTGCTTCCCAAAGATGCTGGAGGATAGCTGGCTCTTCTCCATTGAAAACTCACACTTAGAAACACAAATCATGCAGTAGAAACAAGCAGCTCTCCTCAGGGCACTGGAGTGTACAAAAGTGTTTGTGGCTCTTGCCCATAGGAATGAATGCTAGAAAAACAAATCTTCTTCAGTTTCTCTGCACATGCACCTGGAAAGTCACCAACTTCACGGATGCTTTCTCTTAGGAGACTGAATGATTTGACACTCTAATCACAGCACGGAATTGTGAAATACTTTAGTTAGAAAAGTGAAGTTTTAGACAGAGTTCTGTGTTGCGCTTAATACAAGAACAGGCATTGGAGTGCCCTGCTTCGCAAAGAAGCAGGAGCTTAGCTGGCACTTCTGCATTAAGAACTCACACTTGAAAACCCAAATCATGCAGTAGAAACAAGCAGCTCTACTCAGGGCAGTAGAGTCTACAAACGAGTTTGTGGCTCTTGGCCCTTAGGGATGAAATGGAGAGAGAAAAATCTTCTGCAGTTTCTCGGGACCTCCAGGTGAAAAATAACCAACTTTATGAATGCTTTCTCCTAGGAGACTTAATGATTTGCCACTTTTTTCACAGCGCCGAAATGAGAACTACTTTAGTTACAAAAGTGACGTTTTAGCCAGAGTTCTCTATTACGCTGTATACAGGTACAGACACTGGACTGGAGTACCCTGCTTCCATAAGAAGCTGGAGGTTAGTTGTCTCTTCTGCTTTAAGAACTCACACTTAGAAACACAAATCATGCAGTAGGAACAAGCAGCTCTCCTCAGGGCACTGGAGTTTAAAAACGTGTTTGTGGGTCTTTGCCAATAGGAATAAATGTTAGAGAAAACAACTTTCTGCAGTTTCTCTGCACCTCCAGCTGGAAAGTCAACAACTTCACGGAAGCTTGCTCTTAAGAGACTGAACAATTTCCTTCTGTTTTCACAGTGCGGAACTGTCAAGTACTTTAGTTACAGAAGTGACATTTTAGCCAGAGTTTTATATTGCGCTGTATACAGGAACAGGCATTGTAGTGGAGTACCCTGCTTCCCAAGAATGCTGGAGCTTAGAAGGCTCTACTGCATTAAGAACTCACAGTCTGGGGCTGGAGAGATGGCTCAGTGGTCTAAAGCACCTACTTAGAACAAGCTTAGCAAAAGCATCAG
>NW_004525018.1:111213-113842 GCF_000260255.1 Octodon degus
TTAAAAAAAAAAAGAACTCACAGTCAGAAACTCAAATCATACAGCAGATACAAGCAGCTCTCCTGAGGGCACTGGAGTCTACAAACGTGTTTGTGGCTCTTTGCCCATAAGAATGAATGGGAGAAAAAACAACCTTCTGCAGTTTCTCTGACCCTCCAGTTGGAAAGTCACAAACTTCGCGAATGTTTTCTCTTAGGAGACTGAATGATTTGCCACTCCTTTTGCAGCACGGAACTGTGAATACTATATTTCCAAATGTGACGTTTTAGCCAGAGTTCTGTGTTGCACTGTATAGAGGACCATGCATTGGAGTACCCAGCTTCCAAAAGAATCTGGAGCTTAGCTGGCTCTTCTGAATTAAGAACTCACACAAAGAAACAAAAACCATGCAGTAGAAACAAGCATCTCTCCTCAGGTCACTGGAGCCTACAAACGTGTTTGTCGCTCTTTGCCCGTAGAAATGAATGGGAGAGAGAACAACCTTCTGCAGTTTCTCTGCAAATCCAGCTGGCAACTCATAAACTTCACGGATACTTTCTCTCACGGGACTGATGGATTTTGTACTCTTTTCGCAGCGTGGTATTGTGAAGTATTTTAGTTACAAAAGTGAAGTTTTAGCTAGAGTTCTGTGTTGCACTCTATACCTTAACAGGCATTCGAGTGGAATACTGTGCTTCCCATAGAAGCTGGAGCTTAGCTGGCTCTTCTTCATTAAGAACTCACACTTACAAATGCAAATGAAACAGTGGAAGAATGCAGATCACCGCAGGGCACTGGACTCTACCAAAGTGTATGTGGATATTTGCAGTAGGAATGAATGGGAGAGATAAAAACTTCCTGCTGTTTCTTTGCACCTCCAGCTGGAAAGTCAAAAACTTCATGGATGCTTTCTCTTAGGAGACTGATTGAATTGACACTCTATCACAGCGCGGAACTGTGAAGTAGTATAGTTACAAATTGACGATTTAGCCAGTGTTCTATTTTGCGCTGTATACAAGAACAGGCATTGGAGTGGATTACCCTGCTTCACAATGATGTTGGATTTTTGTTCCTCATCTGCATTAAGAACTCACATTTAGAAACACAAATCATGAATTAGAAAATAGCAGCTCTCTTCAGGGCACTGGAGTCTAAAACGTGTTTGTGGCTCTTTTCCCATAAGAATGAAAGGTAGAGAGAACAACCTTTGTGGAGTCTCTTCACCTCCACCTGGAAAGTCACAAACTTCAGGGATGCTTTTTTTAGGAAACAATGATTTGCCACTCTTATCACAGTGCGGAAGTGTGTAGTACTTTAGTTACAAAAATGAAGTTTTTGCCACATTTCTGTGTTGCGCTGTATACAGTAAGAGCCATTGAATTTGTGGGCCTGCATCCCAAAGAAGCTGGAGCTTATCTAGCCCTTCTGCCTTAAGAACTCACACTTAGAAACACAAATCATGGAGTTGAAACTAACAGTACTCCACAGGGCAGTGGTGTCTACAAACGTGTTTGTGTCTCTTTGAGCATAGGAAAGAATGTTAAAGGGAAAAACATTCTACACTTTCTTTTCAACTCCAGGTGGAAAGTCACAAAATTCAAGGATACTTTTTCATAGGATACTGAAAGATCTGCCACTCTTTTCACACCGCAGAGTTGTGAAGTACATTAGTTACAAAGATGAAGTTTTACCCAGAGTTCTGTGTTGCGCTGTATACAGGAACAGGCATTGAGGTGGTGTACCCTGCTTCCCAAAACAGCTGGAGCTCACTTGGCTCCTCTGCATTAAGAACTCACACTTAGAAACACAAATCATGCAGTAGAAACAAGCTGCTCTCCTCAGGGCTCAGGAGTCTACAAACGTTTTTGTGGCTCTTTGCCAAAAGGAGTAATAGGGGGAGAAAACAACTTTCTGCAGTTTCTCTGCACCTCCAGCTGGAAAGTCACCAACTTCACGGAAGCGTGCTCTTAAGAGACTGAACAATTTGCCTCTCTTTTCACAGCGCAGAACTGTGAAGTGCTTTAGTTACTCAAGTGAAATTTTTGCCAGAGTTTTTTATTGCGCTGTATACACGAACAGACATTGTAGTGGAGTACCGTGCTTAACAAGGAGCTGGAGCTTAGAAGGCTCTACTGCATTAAGAAATCACAGTTAGAAACACAAATCATGCAGCAGAAACAAGCAGCTCTCCTGAGGGCACTGGAGTCTACAAACGTGTTTCTGGCTCTTTGCCCATAGGAATGAATGGGAGAGAAAACATCATTCTGCAGTTTCTCTACCCCTACAGTTGGAAAGTCACAAACTTCGCTGATGCTTTCTCTTAGGAGAATGAATGATTTGCCACTCATTTCGCAGCATGCAACTGTGAATACTATATTTCCAAATGTGACGTTTTTGCCAGAGTTCTGTGTTGCACCGTGTACAGGAACAGGCATTGGAGTGCCCAGCTTCCCAAAGAAGCTGGGGCTTAGCTGGCTCTTCTGAATTAAGAAATCACAAATAGAAACAAAAATCACAAAGGACAAACAAGAATCTCTCCTCAGGGCACCGGAGAATATGAACGTGTTTGTGGCTGTTTGCCCGTAGGAATGAATGGGAGAGAGAACAAACTTCTGCAGTTTCTCTGCACCTCCAGGTGGAAAGTCACAAA
>NW_004525018.1:114007-134767 GCF_000260255.1 Octodon degus
ATTGGAGTGCACTGCTTCTTAAAGAAGCTGGAGCTTAGCTGGCTCTTCTGCATTAAGAACTCACACTTAGAAACACAAATCATGCAGTAGAAACAATCAGTTCTGTTAGGGCACTGGAGTCTCCATACTTGATTGTGGCTATTTGCCATAGGAAAGAATGGAAGAATGAACAAGCTCCTGCAGTTTCTGTGCACCTGCAGGTGGAAATTCAGAAACTTCACGGATGCTTTCTTGTAGGAGACTGAATGATTTGCCACTCTTTCACTGCGCGGAACCGTGAAGTCCTTTAGTTACAAAAGTGACGTTTTAGACAGAGTTCTGTTTTACGCTGTATAAAGGAACAGGAATTGGAGTGCACTTCTTCCCAAAGAACCTGGAGCTTAGCTGGCCCTTCTGCATTAAGAACTCACACTTAGAAACACAAATCAAGCAGTGGAAACAAGCAGCTCTCCTCAGGTCACTGGAGTCTACGAACTTGTTTGTAGCTCTTTTCCCATGAGAATGAATGAGAGAGAGAAAAATCTACTGCACTTTCTCTGCACCCCCAGCTGGAAAGTCACCAACTTCATGGATGCTTTCTCTTAGCACACTGAATGATTAGCCACTCTTCACAGCGCAGAACAGGGATGTATTTTCTTTACAAAATTGACGTTTTATCCAGAGTTCTGTGTTGCGGCATATACAGGAACAGGCATTGGATTGCCCTGCTTCCCAAAGAAGCTGGAGCTTAGTTGGCACCTCTACATTAAGAACTCCCAATTACAAACACAAATCCTGAGGTACAAACATTCAGATCTCCTCAGGGCACTGGAGTCTACAAACATGTTTGTGGCTCTTTGCCCTTAGGAATGATTTGGAGAGAGAACAATCTTCTTCAGTTTCTCTGCATCTCCATCTGGAAAGTCACGAAATTCACAGATGGTATCTCTTAGGAGACTGAAGGATTTCCCACTGTTTTCATAAAGTGGAACTGTGAAGTACTTTATTTACAAAAGTGAAGTTTTAGCCAGAGTTCTGATTTGTGCTATATACAGGAAAAGGAATTGGAGTGCCCTGCTTCCCAAGGAAGCTGGAGCTTAGCTAACTCTTCTGAATTAAGAAGTCACACTTACAAACACAAATAATGCAGTAGAAACAAGCAGCTCTCCTCAGGACACTGGAGTCTACAAACATGTTTGTGGCTCTTTGCAAATAGGAATGAATGGGAGATAGACTAAGCTTCTGCAGTTTCTCTGCACCTCCAGCTGGAAAGTCACCAACTTCATGGATGCTTTCTCTTAGGAGACTGAATGATTTGCAACTCTTTTCACAGCTCGGAAGTGTGAATTACTTTAGCTGTAAAAGTGACGTTTTAGCCAGAGTTCTGTGTTGCGTTGTATACAGGAACAGACATTGGAGTGCCCAGCCTCCCAAAGTAGTTGTAGCTTAGCTGTTTCAACTGCATTAAGAATTCACACTTAGAAACACAAATCATGCAGTAGAAACAAGCAGCTCTCCTCAGGGCACTGGAGACTACAAACGTTTTTTGTGGCTCTTTGCACAAAGGAATGAAAGTGTGAGAGAGCAAACATCGGCAGTTTCTCTGCACCTCCAGATGGAAGTCAACAACTTCACGGACGATTTCCCTTAGGAGACTCAATGATGTGCCAATCTTTTCACAGTGCTGAACTGTGAAGTACGTTAGTTACAAAAAGATATTTTAACCAGAGTTCTATACTGTGCTGTTTTCACGGACAGGCATTCGAGTGCCCTGTTCTCCAAAGAAGCTGGAGCTTAGGTGGCTCTTCTGCATTCAGCACTCACACTTAGAAACAATAATCATGTAATAGAAAAAAGCAGCTCTCCTCAGGGCACTGGAGACTACAAACGATTTTGTGGCTCTTGGCCCATAGGAATGAATGGGAGAGAGAACAAGCTTCTGCAGTTTGTCTGCAACTCCAGCAGGAAAGTCACCAACTTTAACGATGCTTTCTCTTAGGAGACTGAATGATTGCCACTCTTTTCACAGCGCGGAAATGGGGAGTACTTTAGTTACAAAAGTGATGTTTTAGCCAGAGTTCTGCGTTGCGCTGTATAGAGGAACAGGCATTGGAGTGCACTGCTTCCCAAAGAAGCTGGAGGTCATCTGGCTCTTCTGCATTAAGAACTCACACTTAGAAACACAAATCATGCAGTAGAAACAATCCCCTCTCCTGAGGGCACTGGAGACTACCAACGTTTTTGTTTCTCTTTGCCGTAGGAATGAAAGGGAGAGAGAACAAGCTTCTGAAGTTTCTCTGCACCTCCAGCAGGAAACTCACCAACTACACGGATGCTTTCCCTTAGGAGACTGAATGATTTGCCACTCTTTTAACATCGTGGAACTGTGAAGTACTTTAGTTACCAAGGTAATGTTTTAGCCAGGGTAGTGTGTTGCATTGTATACAGGAACAGGCATTGGATTTCCCTGCTTCCCCAAGAAGCGGGATCTTAGCTGGCTCTTCTGCTTTAAGAACTCACACTTAGAAACACAAATCATGCAGTAGAAACAGGCACCTCTTCTCAGTGCACTGGAGTATACAAACGAGTTTCTGGCTCTTTGCCAGCTTTCCCTTCTTAGGCATGGGAAAGACAACGACCTTCTTCAGTTTCTCTGCACCTCCAGCTGGAAAGGCAACAACATCAGCAATGCTTCCTCTTCGACACTAAATGATTTGCCACTCTTTTCACAGCATGGAACTCTGAAGTATTTTAGTTATATATGTGAAGTTTTTGCCAGAGTTCTGTTCTGCGCTGTACAGAGGACGAGGGAATGGATTGCCCAGCTTGACAAAGAACCTGGAGCTTCGGTGGCTCTTCTACATTAACAACTCACATTTAGAAATACAAATCATTCAGTAGAAACAATCAGCTCTCCTCAGGGCACTGGACTCTACAATCGGGTTTGTGGCTCAGTGCCCTTAGGAATCAATTGGAGAGAGAACAAGCTTCTGCAGTTTCTCTGCACATAAAGTTTTAAAGTTACCAACTACTCGGATGCTTTCTCTTAGGAGCCTGAATGATTTCAAGCTCTTTTCACAGCGCAGAACTGGGAAGTACTTTAGTTACAAAAGTAAAGTTTTCGCCAGAGTTCTGTGTTGCGCTGTATACAGGAACAGGCATTGGAGTGCCCTGATTCATAAAGAAGCTGGAGCTTAGCTTGCTTTTCTGCATTAACAACTCACACTTAGAAACACGAATCAAGCAGTAGAAACAAGCAGCTCTCCTCAGTGCACTGGACTTTACAAACGAGTTTGTGGCTCTTTGACCATAGGAATGATTGGGAGAGAGAAGAAGCTTCCGCAGTTTCTCTGCACCTGCAGCTGGAAAGTCACCAGATGCATGGATGCTTTCTATTTTGAGACAAGGATTTACCACTCTTTTCACAGAGCGGAACTGAGACGTTCTTTAGTTACAAAAGTGAAATTTTAGCCAGAGTTTTTTCTTGCACTGTATACAGGTACAGGCTTTGGAGTGCCCTGCTTTCCAAAGAAGCTGGAGCTTAGCTGGCTCTTCTGCATTAAGAACTCACACTCAGAAATACAAATCATGCAGTAGAAACAAGCAGCTCTCCTCAGGGCACTGGGGTCTACAAACATGTTTGTGGCTTTTGCCCATCAGAATGAATGTGAGTGACAACAAGCATTTGCAGTTTCTCTGCACCTCATGCTGGAAAGTCACCAACTTCACGGATGCATTTTCTTCGGATACTGAATGATGTTCTACTCTTTTCACAGCGCGGAAATGGGAAGTACATTAGTTACAAAAGTGATATTTTAGCCAGAGTTCTGTGTTGCGCTGTATACAGGAACAGGCATTGGAGTGCCCTGCTTTCCAAAACCTAGAGCTTAGCTGGCTATTCTGCATTAAGAACACAGACTTAGAAACAAAAATCATAGTGTAGAAACTAGCAGCTCTCCTCAGGACACAGGGTCTACAAACGTGTTTTTGGCTCTGTGCCCGTATGAATGAATGGGAGAGGGAACAAGGTTTTGCTGTTTCTCTGCACATAAAGCTGGAAAGTCACCAACGTCACGGAAGCTTTCTTTTAGGAGACTGAATGATTTCCCGCTCTTTTCACATCCCGGAACAGGGAAGCACTTTAGTTACAAAAGTGACGTTTTAGCCAGAGTTCTGTGTTGCGCTGTATACAGGAACAGGCATTGGAGTTCCCTGCTTCGTAAAGAAGCTAGAGCTTAGCTGGCTTTTCTGCATTAAGAACTCACAGTTAGAATGGTAGACAGAACAAGCTTCTACAGTTTCCCTGCACCTCCGGCAGGAGAGTCACCAACTCCATGGATGCATTCTCTTAGGAGCCTGAATGATTTGCAACTCTTTTCACAGTGCACAACTGTGAAGTCCTTTAGTTACAAAAGTGATGTTATAGCCAGAGTTCTTTGTTGTGCTCTATACAGGAACAGGCATCGGAGTGCCCTGCCTACCAAATAAGTTGGAGCTTAGCTGGCTGTTGTGCATTAAGAACTCACACTTAGAAACACAAATCATGCAGTAGAAACAAGCAGCTCTCCTCAGGCTCTGGAGTCTACAAATGTGTTTGTGGCTCTTTGCCCATAGGAATGAATGGGAGAGAGAACAATCTTCTGAATTTTCTCTGCACCTCCAGCTGGAAAGTCACCAACATCACGGATGATTTCTCTTAGGAGAATGAATTATTTGCCACCCTTTTCACTGTGTGGTTACTGTGAAGTACTATAGTTACAAAAGTCATGTTTTCGCCAGTGTTCTGTGTTGCGCTGTATACAGGAACAGGCATTGGATTACCCTGCTTCCCAAAGAACCTGTACTTAGCTGCCTCTTCTGCATTAAGAACTCACACTTAGAAACAAAAATCATGAAGTAGAAACAAGCAGCTCTCCTCAGGGCACTGAAGTCTACAAACGTGTTTGTGGCTCTTTGCCCATAGGAGTGAATGGGAGAGAGAACAACCTTCTACACTTTCTCTGCACCTCCAGGTAGAAAGTCACCAACACCACGGATGCTTTCTCTTAGGAGAGTGAATGATTTGCCCCTCTTTTAATAGTGTGGAACTGTGAAGTACTTTAGTTTCAAAATTGAAATTTTCTCCACAGGTCTGTTTTGCGCTCTATACAGGAACCAGCATTGGAGTGCCCTGCTTCCCAAAGAAGCTGTAGCTTAGCTGGCTCTTTGGCATGAAGAACTCACACTTAGAAACACAAATCATGCAGTAGAAACAAGTAGCTCTCCTCAGGGCACTGGAGTCTACAAACGTGTCTGTGGCTCTTTGCCAATAGGAATGAATTAGAGAGAGAACAAGCTTCTGAAGTTTCTCTGCACCTCGAGATGGAAAGTCACCAACTTCATGGATGCTTTGTCCCAGGAAACTGAATGATTTGCCACTCTTTTCACAGCGCGGAACTGTGAAGTACTTTAGTTACAAAAGTGAAGTTTTATCCAGAGTTCTGTGTTGAGCTGTATACAGGAACAGGCATTGCATTGTCCTGCTTAACATAAAAGCTATAGCTTAGCTGTCTCTTCTGCATTAAGAACTCACACTTGGAAACAGAAAACATGCAGTAGAAAGAACCAACTCTACTGAGAGCACTGGAGTCCACAAACGTGTTTGTGTCTCTTTGCCTGCAGGAATGAATGGGAGAGAGAACAAGCTTCTGTAGTTTCTCTGCACCTCCAGCTGGAAAGTCACCAACATCACGGGTGCTTTCCCTTAGGACACTGAATGATTTGCCACTCTTTTCAAAGCGGGGAACTGGGAAGTTCCTTAGTTAGAAAAGTGACGTTTTACCCAGAGTTCTTTGTTGAGCTGTGTACAGGAACCGGCATTGTAGTGCCCTGCTTCCCAAAGAAGCTATAGCTTACTTGTCTCTTCTGCATTAAGAACACACACTGAGAAAAAGAAATCATGCAGTAGAAAGAACTACCTCTACTCAAGGCAGTGGAGTCTACAACCGAGTTTGTGGCTCTTTGCCCAGATGATTCAAGGGGAGACAGAACAAGCATCTGCAGTTTCTCTGCACCACCAGCTGGAATGTCACCAACTTCACGGATGCTTTCTCTTAGAAGACTAAATGATTTTCCACTCTTTTCACATCCTGGAACTGTGAAGTAGTTTAGTAACAAAAGGGAAGTTTTAGCCAGAGTTCTGTGTTGCGCTGTATACAGCAACAGGCATTGGAGTACACTGCTTCCCAAAGAACCTAGAGCTTAGCTGACTCTTCTGTATTATAAAGTCACACTTACAAACACAAGTAATTCAGTGGAAACAAGCAGGTTCCCTCAGGGCACTGGAAGTGCACAAACGTGTTCGTGGCTACTTGACAATCGGAATGAAAGGGAGAGAGAACCACCTTCTACCGTTTCTCTGCACCTGCAGCGGGGAAAGTCACCAACTTCACGGATGCTTTCTCGTAGGAGACTGAAGGATTTGCCACTCTTTTCACATCGCGGAACTCTGAATTACTTTAGTTACAAAAGTGATGTTTTAGCCAGAGTTCTGTGTTGCGCTGTATACAGGAACAGGCATTGGAGTGCCCGGCGTCCCAAAGAAGCTGGAGCTCAGCTGGCTCTTCTCCATTAAGAACTCACACTTAGAAACACAAATCACACAGTAGAAACAAACAGCTCTCCTCAGGGCACTGGAGTCTACAAACGATTTTGTATCTCTTCGCCCATAGGAATTAATGGGAGAGAGAACAAGCATCTGCAGTTAATCTGAAACTCCAGCTGGAAAGTCAACAAATTCCCAGATGCTTTCTCTTAGGAGACTGAATGATTTGTCTTGCTTTTCACATATCGGAACTCTGAAGTACTTTAGTTACAAAAGTGACGTTTTACCCCGAGTTTTGTGATGTGCTGTATACAGGAACAGGCATTGGAGTGCCTTGTTTCCCAAAGAAGGCGGAGCTTAATTGGCCCCTCTGCACTAAGAACACACTCTTGGAAACACAAATCATGCAGTAGAAATAAGCAGCTGTACTCACGGCACTGAGTCTACAAACGTGTTTGTGTCTCTTTGTCCATAGGAAAGAATGGGAGAGAGAACAAGCATCTGAAGTTTCGCTGCACCTCCAGCTGCAAAGCCATCAACTTAACGGATGATTTCTCTTCAGAGACGAAATGATTTGAAACTCTTTTCACAGCGCGGAAGTGTAAAGTACTTTAGTTACAAAAGTGACGTTTTACCCAGAGTTCTGTGTTGTGCTGTATGCAGGAACAGGCATTGGAGGGCCCAGATTCCCAAAGAAGCTGGAGCTTAGCTGGCCCTTCTGCATTAAGAATTAACACTTAAAAACACAAATCATACAGAAGAAACAAGCAGCTCTCCTCAGGGAACTGGAGTCTACAAACGTGTTTGTGGCTCTTTGACATTAGGAATGAATGGGAGAGAGAACAACCTTCTGCAGTTTCGCTGCACCTCCAGCTGGAAAGTCACCAAATACACGGATGCTTTCTCTTACGAGACTAAATGATAAATCAGTATTTTCACAGCGCAGAACTGAGAAGTACTTTAGGTACAAAAGTGAAATTTTCCCCAGATTTCTGAGTTGCGATGTATACAGAAACAATCATTGGAGTGCCCTGCTTCCCTATGACCCTGGAGCTTAGCAGGCTCTTCTGCATTAAGAACTCACACTTCGAAAAAGAAATCGTGCAGTAGAAAAAAGCAGCTCTCCTCAGAACGCTTTAGTCTACAAACGTGTTTATGGCTCTTTGCCCTTAGGAATGAATGGGAGAGAGAACAAGCTTCTGCAGTTTCTCGGCACCTCGTGCTGGAAAGTCACCAACTTCTCAGATGTTTTCTCATAGAAGACTGAATGATTTGACTCTCTTTTCACAGCGTAGAACTGTGAAGTTCTTTAGATACAAAATTGAAGTTTTAGCCAGAGTTCTGTGTTGCACTGTATACCTGAAAAAATATTGCTGTTCCTTGCTTCCCAAAGAAGCTGGATCTTACCTGGCTATTCTGCAATGAGAACTCACACTTAGAAACACAAATCATGCAGTAGAAACAAACAGCTCTAATCAGGGCACTGGAATCTATAAACGAGTTTGTGGCTGTTTCAACCTAGGAATGAATGGGACAGAGTACAAGCTTCTGTAGATTCTGTGCACCTCCAGGTGGAAAGTCACCAACTTCACGGATAGTTTCTCTTACTAGACTGAATGATTTGCCACTCTTTTCAAAGTGCGGAACTGTGAAGTACTTTAGTTACAAAAGCGAAGTTTAGCCAGAGTTCTTTGTTGCGCTGTATACAGAAACAGACATTGAAGTGCCCTGCTTCCCAAAGAAGCTGGAGCTTAGCTGGCTTTCTGCATTAAGAAGTCTCACTTAAAAACACAAATCATGCAGTAGAAATAAGAAGATCTCCTCAGGGCACCGCAGTCTACAAACTTGTTTGTGTATCTTTGTCCATCGGAAAGAATGGGAGAGAGAAAAACCTTCTGACGTTTCCCTGCACCTCCAGCTGGAAACTCACCAACTACATGGATGCTTTCTCTTAGGAGACTGAATGATTTGCAACTCTTTTCACAGCGCGGAACTATGTAGTACTTTAGTTACAAAACTGACTTTTTCGCCAGAGTTTTGTGATGTGCTGTATACAGGAACAGGCATTGGAGTGCCTTGTTTCCCAAAGAAGCTGGAGCTTAGTTGGCCCCTCTGCACTAAGAACACACTCTTGGAAACACAAATCATGCAGTAGAAACAATCAGCTCTACTCAGGGCACGGAGTCTACAAACATGTTTGTGTCTCTTTGACCATAGGAAAGAATGGGAGACAGAACAAGCTTCTGCCGTTTCGCTGCACCCCCAGCTGCAAAGACACCAAGTTAACGGATGAATTCTCTTCAGAGACCAAATGATTTGAAACTCTTTCCACAGCGCGGAAGTGTAAAGTACTTTAGTTACAAAAGTGAGGTTTTAGCCAGAGTTCTGTGTTGTGCTGTATGCAGGAACAGGCATTGGAGGGCCTAGATTCCCAAAGAAGCTGGAGCGTAGCTGGTCCTTCTGCATTAGGAATTCACACTTTGAAACAGAAATCATACTGTAGAAACAAGCAGCTCTCCTCAGGGCACTGGAGTCTACAAACGTGTTTGTGGCTCTTTGACATTAGGAATGAATGGGAGAGAGAACAATCTTCTGCAGTTTCTCTGCACCTCCAGATGGAAAGTCACTAAATTCATGGATGCTTTCTCTTAGGAAACTGAATGATTTGCCACTCTTTTCACAGCGCGGAACTGTGAAGTACTCTAGTTACAAAAGTGATGTTTTAGCCAGAGTTCTGTGTTGAGCTGTATACAGGAACAGGCATTGTATTGTCCTGCTTGACAAAGAAGCTATAGCTTAGCTGTCTCTTCCGCATTAAGAACTCACACTTAGAAACAGAAATCATGCAGTAGAAAGAACCACCTCTCCTCAGGGCACTGGAGAATACAACCGTGCTTGTGGCTCTTTGCCCAGAGGATTCAAAGTGAGAGAGAAAAAGCTTCTGCAGTTTCTCTGCACCAGCAGCTGGAAAGTCAAAAACATCACAGATGCTTTCCCTTAGGACACTGAATGATTTGCCACTTTTTTCAAAGTGTGGAACTGGGAAGTACTTTAGTTACAAAAGTGACGTTTTAGCCAGAGTTTTGTGTTGCACTGCATACAGGATGAGGCATTGGAATGCCCTGCGTCACAAAGAAGCAGGACTTACCTGGCTCTTCTGCATCAAGTACTCACTCTCAGAAACAGAAATCATGCAGCAGAAACAAGCACCTCTCCTCAGGGCACTTTAATCTACAAACGTGTTTGTGGCTCTTTTCCCATACGAATGAATGGAAGAGAGGACAAGCTTGTGAAATTCCTCTGCACCTCCAGCTGCTAAGTCAAAAATTCATGGATGCTTTCTCTTAGGAGTCTGAAGGATTTTTCACTCTTCTCAAAGCGTGGAACTGGGAAGTACTTTAGTTACAAAAATGAAGTATTAGCCAGAAATCTGTATTGCGCTGTATTCAGGAGCAGGCATTGGAGTGGAGTGCATAGCTTCCCAAAGAAGCTGAAGCTTAGCTGGCTTTTCCGCATTAAGTCCTCACACTTAGAAACAGAAATCAAGCAATAGAAACATGCAGCTCTCCTCCGGGCACTGGTGTCTACAAATGAGTTTGTGGCTCCTTGCCCATAGGAATGAAAGGGAGATAGAACAAGCTTGTACAGTTTCTCTGCACCTCCAGCTTGAAAGTCACCAACTTCACGGCTGCTTTCTTTTAGGAGACGGAATGATTTCCCACCCTTTTCACATTGTGGAACTGTGAGGTACTTTAGTTACAAAGGTGAAGTTTTAGCCAGAATTCTGTGTTGGTGTGTATACAGGAACAGGCATTGGAGTGCCCTGCTTCCCAAAGAAGCTGGAGCTTTGCTGGCTCTTCTGCCTTAAGAACTCACACTTAGCAACTCAAATCATGGAGTATAAACAAGCATCTCTCCTCAGGTGACTGGAGTCTACAAACGTGTTTGTGGCTCTTTGTCAATAGGAATGAAGAGGAGAGAGAATAACCTTCTGCAGTTTATCTGCACCTCAAGCTGCAAAGTCTTTAAATCACGAATGTTTCTCTAAGGAGAGTGAATGATTTCCCACTCTTTCACACCACGGATCTTTGAAGTACTTAATTACAAAAGTGACATTTTTGCCAGAGTTCTGAGTTGCACTGTATACAGGAACAGGTATTGGATTGGGTAACCTACTTCGCAATGAAGGTGGAGCTTAGCTGGCTCTTTCGCATTAAGAATTCAAACTAAGAAACACAAATCATGCAATAGAAACAAACACTTCTCCTCAGTTCCCAGGAGAATACAAACGTGTTTGTGACTCTTTGCCCTTATAAATTAATGCGAGAGAGAACAACCTTTTGCACTTTCTCTGCACCTCCAGCTGGAAAGTCACGAATATCACGGATACTTTCTCTTAGGAGACTGAATGATTTGCCACACTTTTCACAGCGCGGAACTGTGAAGTACATTACTTATAAAAGTTAGGTTTATGCCAGAGTTCTGTGTTGCACTGTGTATAGAAACAGGAATTGGATTGCCCTGCTTCCCAAAGAGCCTGGAGCTTACCGGTCCCTTCTGCATTAAGAACTCACATTTAGAAACACAAATCTTGCATTAGAAATTAGCCACTCTTCTCAGGACACTGGAGTCTTAAAACGTGATTGTTGCTCTTTGCCCATAGAATAAATGGTAGAGAGAACAACCTTCTGTAGTTTTTCTGCACATCCAGCTGGAAAGTCACCAACACCACGGATGCTTTGTCTTAGGAGACGGAATGATTTGCCTCTCTTTTAATAGCGCAGAACTGTGCAGTACTTTAGTTTCAAAAGTGAAGTTTTCTCCACAGTTCTGTTTTGCACTCTATACAGGAACTAGCATACGAGTGACCTGCTTCCCAAACAAGGTGTAGCATAGCTGGCTCTTCGGCATTAAGAACTCACACTCAGAAAAAAAATCATGCAGTAGAAATAAGTAGCACTCCTCAGGTCACTGGAGTCTACAAACGTGTCTGTGGCTCTTTGCCCTTAGGAATGAATTAGAGAGAGAACAAGCTTCTGAAGTTTCTCTGCACCTCCAGATGGAAAGTCACCAACTTCATGGATGCTTTCTCCTAGAAAACTGAATGATTTGCCACTCTTTTCACAGCGCGGATCTGTGAAGAACTTTAGTTACAAAACTGAAGTTTTCTCCAGAGTTCTGTGTTGAGATGTATAAAGGAACAGGCATTGTATTGTCCTGCGTAACAATGAAGCTATAGCTTAGGTGTCTCTTCTGCATTAAGAACTCAAACTTGGAAACAGAAATCATGCAGGACAAAGTACCAACTCTACTGAGGGCACTAAGTCCACAAACGTGTTTGTGTCTCTTTGCCCGTAGGAATGAATGGGAGAGAGATCAAGTTTCTCTAGTTTCTCTGCACCTCCAGCTGGAAAGTCACCAACATCACGGATGCTTTCCCTTAGAACACTAAATGATTTGCCACTCTTCTCAAAGAGCGGAAATGGGAAGTACTTTAGTTACAAAAGATACGTTTTAGCCAGAGTTCTGTTTTGCGCTCTATACAGGAACAGGCATTTGAGTTCCCTATTCCCAAAGAAGCTGGGTATTAGCTGGCTCTTCTGCATTCACAACTCCCTCTTAGGAACAAAAATGCAGTATAAACAAGCAGCTTTCCTCAGGGCACTGGAGTCTACAAACATGTTTGTGGCTCTTTGCCCACAGGAATGAATGGGAGAGAGAACAATCTTGTGCAGATTCTCTGCACCTCCAGCTGGAAAGTCACCAAATTCACGGATGGTTTCTCTTAGGAGACTGAATGTTTTGCCCCTGTTTTCACAGCGTGAAACTGTGAAGTACTTTAGTTACAAAAGTGAAGTTTTAGCCAGAGACCTGTGTTGATCTGTATGCAGGACAGGGCATTGGAGTAGAGTGCCTTGCTTCCCAAAGAAGCTGAAGCTTAGGTGGAACTTCTGCATTCAGAACTCACACTCAGAATCAAAAATCAAGCAATAGAAACATGCAGATCTCCTCAGGGCACTGGAGTCTGCAAACGTGTTTATGGCTCTTTGCCCATAGGAATGAAAGGGAGTGAGAACAAGCTATACAGTTTTTCTGCACCTCCAGCTGGACAGTCACCAACATAATGTTTTTTTTTCTTCTTCTTTTTTTGCGGAATCGGGGATTGAACTCAGACACTTGGGCTTGCCAAGCAAGCGCTTATTCTACTGAGCCATCTCCCCAGCCACCAACTTCATGGATGCTTTCTCTTAGCAGACTGAAAGATTTGCCACCCATTTCACAGCGTGGAACTGTGAAGTACTTTAGTTACAAAAGTGAGGTTTTAGCCAGAGCTGTGTGTCGCGCTGTATACATTAACATGCATTGGATTGCCCTGCTTCGAAAAAAGCTGGAGCTTAGCTGGCTCTTCTGCATTAAGAAGTCACACTTAGAAACACAAAATATACAGTAGATAAGTGCAGCTCTCCTCAGGGCTCTGGAGTCTACAAACGAGATTGTGGCTCTTTGAACTTAGGAATGAATGGGAGAGAGAACAAGCTTCTGCAGATTCCCTGCACCTCCAGCTGAAAAGTCACAAACTTTACGGATGCTTTCCCTTAGGAGACTGAATGATTCGCCACTCTTTTCACAGCCCGGAACTGGGAAGTACTTCAGTTACAAAAGTGACGTTTTAGCCCGAATTCTGTGTTGCTCTCTATACAGGAACAGGCAATTGAGTGCCTCATTCCCAAAGAACCTGGGGATTAGCTCGCTCTTCTGCATTCACATCTCACACTTAGGAACACAAATGCAGTGGAAACAAGCAGCTCTCCTTAGTGCACTGCGGTCTACAAACATGTTTGTGACTCTTTGCACTTAGGAATGAATGGGACAGAGTATGACCTTCTACACATTCTCTGCACCTCCACCTGGAAATTCTCCAACTTCACGGATGGTTTCTCTTAGGAGACTGAATGATTTGCCCCTGTTTTCACAGTTCGAAACTGTGAAGTACTTTATTTACAAAAGTGACGTTTTAGCCAGTGTTCTCTGTTGTGCTGTATACAGGAAGTGGCATTGGAAAGCCCAGCTTCCCAAGAATCTGGAAGATAGCTTGCTCTTATACATTAAGAACTCACACTTAGAAACACAAATCATGCAGTAGAAACAAGCAGCTCTCCTCAGGGTTCTGGAGTCCAAAAAGGTGTTTGAGGTTCTTTGCCCAAAGGATCGAATGGGAGAGAGAACAAGCAGGTGCAATTTCTCTGCACCTCCAGCTGCAATGTCTCCATCTTCATGGATGCTTTCTCCTAGGAGACTGAATGATTTGCCACCATTTTCACAGCGCGAAACTGTGAAGAACTTTAGTTACAAAACTCAGGTTTTAGCCAGAGCTCTGTGTCGGGCTGTATACATTAACAGGCATTGGAGTGCCCTGCTTCCCAAAGAAGCTGAAGCTTAGGTTTATCTTCTGCATTAGGAACTCACATTTAGAAACACAAATCATTCAGTAGAAACAAGCATGTCTAGCCACGGCACTGGAGTCTATAAACGTGTTTGTCGCTCTTTGCCCTTAGGTATGAGTGGGAGAGAGAAAAAGCTTGTGCAGTAACTCTGCACCACCAGCTGGAAGGTATCGAACTTCACGGATGCTTTCTCTTAGGAGACTGAATGATTTGCCACTCTTTTCACATCGCGGAACTGTGAAGTACTTTCGTTACACAGGTGACGTTTTAGCCAGAGTTCTGTGTTGCTCTGTATACAGGAACAGGCATTGGAGTGCTCTCCTTCCAAAAGAAGCTGGAGCTTAGCTGGCTCTTCTGCATTAAGAACTCACAATTAGAAACACAAATCATGCAGTATAAACAAGCAGTTCTCCTTAGGGCACTTGAGTCTGCAAACGTGTTTGTGGATCTTTGCCAATAGGAATGAATAGGAGAGAGAATAACCTACTGTAGTTTCTCTGCACCTCCAGCTCCAAAGTCACATAATTCACGAATGCATTCTCTTAGGAGAGTGAATGATTTGCCACTGTTTTCACAGCACGGATATGTGAAGTACTTAATTACCTAACTGACGTTTTTGCCAGAGTTCTGAGTTTCACTGTATACAGGAACATGTATTGCAATGGATACAGTGCTTCACAAAGAAGCTGGAGCTTAGCTGGCTCTTTCGCATTAATAATTTACACTTAGAAACACAAATCATGCAATAGAAACAAGCACCTCTCCTCAGGGCCCAGGAGAATACAAACGTGTTTGTGGCTCTTTGCCCTTAGGAATGAATGGGAGAGAGAACAACCTTCTGCACTTTCTGTGCACCTCCAGCTGGAAAGTCACCAACATCACGGATGCTTCCTCTTAGGAAACTGAATGATTTGCCACTCTTTTCACAGTGCGGAACTGTGAAGTACATTAGTTACAAAAGTGAGGTTTAAGCCAGAGTTCTGTGTTGATCTGTGTACAGGAACAGGCATTGGATTGCGCTGCTTCCTAAAGAACCTGGACATTACCTGGCTCTTCTGCATTAAGAACTCACATTTAGAAACACAATTAATGCATTAGAAATTAGCCGTTCTCCTCAGGGCACTGGAGTCTTAAAACGTGTTTGTTGCTCTTTGCCCATTGAACAAATGGTAGACAGAACAACCTTCTGCAGTTTGTCTGCACCTCCAGGTAGAATGTCACAAACTTCACTAATGCTTTCTCTTAGGAGACTGAATGATTTGCCACTCATTTCACAGTGCTGAACAGTGAAGAACTTTAGTTACAAAATTGATATTTTAGCCACAGTTGTGTGTTACGCTATATATATTAACAGGCATTGGAGTGTCCTGCTTCCCAAAGATGCTGGAGCTTAGCTGGATCTTCTGCATTAGAACTCACACTTAGAAACACCAATCATGCAGTAGAAACAAACAGTACTCCACAGTGCCCTGGAATCTACAAACAAGTTTGTGGCTTTTACTCTTTGGAATGAATGGGAGAGAGAACAACATTCTGTAGTTTCTCTGCATCTCCAGCTGGAAAGTCACAAACTTCACAGAAGCTTTCTCATAGAAGAGTGAATGATGAGCCAGTCTTTTCACAGTGCGGAACTGTGAAGTACTTTAGTTACAAAAGTGATGTATAGGGGCTGGTGCGATGACTCAGTGGTCTGAAGAACCTACTTAGAACAAGGTTAGCAAAAACGCACAGGGACCGTGGTTCAATTCCCCAGCCCCACATGCCAGCCAGCCCCCTCACCTTTATGCTGAGCTGGCCACACAAGCACACACACACAACATACACACACACACACACACACACACACACAAATAAATAAAATTTAAAACAAATTGATGTTTAAGACAGTGTTCTGTGTAGCACTGTTTACAGGAACAGGTATTGGAGTGGAGTACCCTGCTGCCCAAAGAAGCTCTACCTCAGCTGGCTCTTCGGCATTAAGAACTCGCACTTAGAAACTCAAATCATGCAGCTGGAACAAGTAGCTCTCCTCAGGGCACTGGAGTCTACAAACGTGTTTATGGCTATTTGCCCCTAGGAATGAAATGGAGAGAGTACAATCTTCTGCTGTTTCTCTGCACCTCCAGCTGGAAAGTCACAAACTTCACAGATGCTGTCTCTTAGGAGACTGAATGATTTGCCAATATTTTCACAGCACAGAACTGTGAAGTACTTTAGTTACAAAAGTGACGTTTTAGCCAGAATTCTGTGTTGCGCTGTATAGAGGAACAGGCATTGGAGTGGAGTGCCTTGCTTCCCAAAGAAGCTGGAGCTTAGATGGCTCTTTTGCATGAAGAACTCACACTTATAAACACAAATTTTGCAGTAGAAACAAGCAGCTCTCCTCAGGGCACTGGAGTCTACAAACGTGTTTGTGGCTCTGTCCATCGAAATGAATGGGAGAGAGAACAACCTTTTGCAGTTTCTCTGCACCTCCAGCTGCAAAGTCACAAATTTCACGGATGCTTTCTCTTAGGAGGCTGAATGATTTGCTACTCATTTCACAGTGCCCAACTGTGAAGTACTTTATTTACAAAAGTGACGTTTTAGTTAGCGTTCTGCGTTACACTGCATAGAGGAACAGGCATTGGAGTGCAGTACGCTGCTTAGTAAATAAACTGACTTTAGCTGCCTCTTTCGCATTAATAACTCACCCTAAAAACACAAAATGTGCAGTAAATCAAGCAGCTCTCCTCAGTGCTCTGGAGTCTACAAACGTGTTTGTCGCTCTTTGCCCATTAGAAAGAATGGGAGAGAGAACAACCTTCTGCAGTTTCTCTGCACATTCAGATGTGACATCGCAAATGTCAAGGATGCCTTCTCTTGGGAGACTGAATGATTTGCCACTCTTTTCCCAGCACGGAACTTGAAGTACTTTAGTTACAAAGTGAACTTTCAGGCAGTGTTATGTTTTGTGCTGTATAAAGGAACAAGTATTTTAGTGGAGTACCCTGCTTTCCAAAACAGGTGGAGATTAGCGTGCTCTTCTGCATTAAGAACTCACACTTACAAAATCAAATCATACAGAAGAAATAAGCAGCTCTCCTCAGCGCACAGGATACTACAAACGTGTTTGTGGCTCTTTGCCCATAGGAATAAAATTGAGAGACAACAACCATCCGCAGTTTCTCTGTACCTCCAGGTGGAAAGTCACAAAACTCAAGGATGCTTTCTCTTAGGAGCCTGAATGATTTGCCATTCTTTTCACAGCGCGGAACAGTGAAGTACTTTAATTTCAAAAGAGATGTTTCATCCAGAGTTCTGTGTTGTGCTGTGTACAGGAACAAGCATTGGAGTGGAGAACATTGCTTCCCAAAGAAGTTGAACCTTAGCTATCACTTCTGCATTAAGAACTCACACTTAGAAACACAAATCATGCAGTAGAAACAAGAAGCTCTCCTCAGGGCACTGGATTCTACAAATGAGTTTGTGGGTCTTAGCCCATAGAAATGATTTGGAGAGAGAACAACCTCCTACAGTTTCTCTGCACCTCCAGCTGGAAAGTCACCAACTTCCCGGATGCTTGCTCTTAGAAGACTGAATGATTTGCCATTCTTTTCACAGCACGGAACTATGAAGTACTTTAGTTACAAAAGTGACGTATTAGCCAGACTTCTGTGTTGTGCTGTATAGAGGAACAGACATTGGAGTACCCAGCTACCCAAAGAAGCTGGGGCTTAGCTGGCTCTTCTGCATTAAGAACTCACCCTTAGAAACACAAATCATGCAGTAGAAAGAAGCGCCTCTCCTCAGGCACTATAGTCTACAAACCTGTTTGTGGCTCTTTGCACATAGGAATGATTGGGAGAGAAAAAAAGCTTCTGCTGTTTCTCTGCACCTCCAGGTACAAAGTCAGCAACTTCATGGATGCTTTCTCTTAAGGGACTAAATTATTTGCCATTCTTTTCACAGCACGAAACTTTGAAGTACTTTAGTTATAAAAGTAAGGTTTTAGCCTGATTTCTGTGTTGCGCTGTATACAGGAGCAGTCTTTGGAGGGCCCTTATTTCCAAAGAAGCTGGAGGTGAGCTGGTTCTTCTGCATTAAGAACTCACACTTAGAAACACAAATTGTGCCATAGAAACAAGCAGCTCTCCTCAGTGCACTGGAGTCTACAAACGTGTTTCTGGCTCTTTGCACATAGGAATGAAAAGGAGGGAGAACAAGCTTCTTCAGTATCCCTTCACCTCCAGCTGGAAAATCACCAACTGCATGGATGATTTCTCTTAGGAGACTGAAGGATTTGCCACTCTTTTCACAGCACGGAACTCTGAAGTACTTTAGTTACAAAAGTGATGTTTTAGCCAGATTTCTGTGTTGCGCTGTGTACAGGAACAGGCAATGGATTGCCTTGCTTCCTAAAGAAGCTGCAGCTTAGCTGGCTCTTCTGCATTAAGAGCTCACAGTTAGAAACAGAAATCCTGCAGTAGAAGAAAGCAGCTCTCCTCAGGGCAAAGGAGTCTACGAACGAGTTTGTGGCTCTTTGCCAATAGGAATGAATGGGAGAGAGAACAAGCTTCTGCAGGTTGCCTGCACACCCATCTGGAAAGTCACCAACTTCACGGATGATTTCTCTTAGGAGACTGAATGATTTGCAACTATTTCACAGCCGGGAACAGTGAAGTATTTTAGTTACAAAAGTGTTGATTTAGCCAGAGTTCTGTGTTGTGCTGTATAGAGGAACAGACATTGGACTGCCCTGCTTCCCAAAGAAGCTAGAGCTTAGCTGGCTCTTCTGCGTTAAGAACCCACATGTAGAAACACAAATGATGCTGTAGAAACAAACAGCTCTCCTCAGCACAATGGAGTCTACAAACGTGTTTGTGGCTCTTTGCCCATAGGAAAGAATGGGAGAGATTACAAGCATCTGAAGTTTCCCTGCACCTCCCGCTGGAAAGTCACCAACATCACGGATGATTTCTCTTAGGAGACTGAATGATGTGCCACTCTTTTCACAGAGCGGTCCTGTGAAGAACTTTAGTTACAAAAGTGATGTTTTAGAAAGAGTTCTGTGTTGCACAGTGTAGAGGAAAAGGCATAGGAGTGCCCTGCTTCCCAAAGAATGTGGAGCTTAACTGGCTCTTCTCCATTAAGAACTCACACTTTGAAACACAAATCATGCAGTAGAAACAAGCTGCTCTCCTATTGCCCTGGAGTCTACAAATGAGTTTGTGGCTCTTTCCCCTTAGGAATGAAAGAGAGAGAGAACAACCTTCTGCAGTTTCTCTGCACCTACAGCTGGAAAGTCACCAACTTCACGGATGCTTTCGCTAAGTAGATTGAATAATTTGCCACTCTATTCAAAGCGGGGAACTGTGCAGTTCTTTAGTTACAAAAGTGAAGATTTAGCTAGAGATCCTTGATGTACTGCATACGGGAACAGGCATTGGAGTGCCCTGCTTCCCAAAGAATCTGGAGCTTAGCTGTCTCTTCTGCATTAAGAACTCACACTTAGAAACACAAAAAATGTAATGGAAACAAGCAGCTCTCCTTAGTGCACTGTACTCTACAAACATGTTTGTGACACTTTGCACATAGGAATGAATGGGAGAGAGAACAAGCTTCGTGCTGTTTCTCGCCACCACCAGCTAGAAAGTCACCAACTTCACGGATGCTTTCCCTATGGAGACTGAATGATTTTTCACTCTTTTCACAGCGCGCAACTGTGAAGTAGATTAGTTTCAAAAGTGAAGTTGTTGCCAGAGTTTCAGTGATGCGCTGTATAAAGGAACACGTGTTGGAGTGCCCTGCTTCCCAAAGTAGCTAGAGCTTAGATGGCCCTTCTGCATTAAGAACGCACACTTAGAAACACAAATCATGCAGTGGAAACAAGCAGCTCTCCTCAGGGCACTGGAGTCTTCAAACTTGTTTTGTGGCTCTTTCCCATAGGAATGAATGGGAGAGAGATAAAGCTTCTCCAGTTTCTCTGAAGCTCCAGCTGGAAAGTCACCATCTTCACAGATGCTTAATCTTAGGAGATTGAATGATTTGCCACTCTTTTCATAGCGCAGAACTGTGAAGTAATTTAGTTACAAAATAACGTTTTAGCCAGAGTTCTAACTTGGGCTGTATATAGGATGAGGCTTTGGAGTGACCAGCTTCCCAAAGAAGCTGGAGCTTAGCTGGCTCTTCTGTGTATAGAACTCACAATTAGAAACACAAATCATGCAGAAGAAACAAGCATCTCTCCTCAGGGCACTTTAGTCTAATAACGTGTTTGTGGCTCTTTGACCATAGGAATGAATGGGAGAGAGAACAACCTTCTGCGGTTTCACTGCACCTGCACATGGAAAGTCACCAACTTCTCTGATGCATTCTCTTAGGAGTCTGAATGATTTGCCACTCTTTTCAGAGCGTGGAACTCTCAATACTTTAGTTAGAAAAGTGACGTTTTAGCCAGAGTTACGTGATGCACTGTATAAAGGAACACGCGTTGGAGTGCCCTGCTTCCCAAACAAGCTAGAACTTAGAAGGCTCTTCTGCATTAAGAACTCACCCTTAGAAACACAGTGCATGCAGTAGAATCATGCAGCTCTCCTCAGGGCACTGGAGTCTAAAAACGTTTTTGTGGCTCTTTCCCCTTAGGAATGAATGGGAGAGACAACAACCTTCTGCAGTTTCTCTGCAACTACAGCTGGAAAGTCACCAACTTCACGGATGCTTTCTCTAAGTAGACTGAATAATTTGCCACTCTTTTCAAAGCGGGGAACTGTG
>NW_004525018.1:134894-148767 GCF_000260255.1 Octodon degus
GCTCTTCTGCATTAAGAACTCACACTTAGAAACACAAATCATGCAGTAGAAACAAGCAGCTCTCCTCAGGGCACTGGAGTCTAGAAACGTGTTTGTGACTCTTTGAACATAGGAATGAATGGGAGAGAGAACAAGCTTCTCCAGTTTCTCTGAAACTCCAGCTGGAAAGTCATCATCTTCAAAGATGCTTAATCTTAGGAGATAGAATGATTTGCCACTCTTCGTTGCGCGGAACTGTGAAGTAATTTAGCTACAAAAGTGACGTTTTAGCCCGAGTTCTGACTTGGGCTGTATATAGGAAGAGGCATTTGAGTGACCAGCTTCCCAAAGAATATGGAGCTTAGCTGGCTCTTCTGCGTATAGAACTCATACTGAGAAACAAAAATCATGCAGAAGAAACAAGCATCTCTCCTCAGGGCACTGTAGTCTAGAAACGTGTTTGTGGCTCTTTGCCCATAGGAATGAATTTGGAGAGAACGACCTTTTGCATTTTCACTGCACCTCCACCTGGAAAGTCACCAACTTCTCTTAGGTGATTGAATGATTTGCCACTTTTTTCACAGCATGGAACTGTGAAGTAGTTTAGTTAAAATGTGACGTTTTAGCCAGTGTCCTCTTTTGCACTGCATAGAGAAACAGGCATTGGAGTGCCCTACTTCCCAAAGAACCTCGAGCTTAGCTGGCTCTTAGGCATGAAGAACTCACACTTAGAAACAAAAATCATGCAATAGAAATACGCAGCTCTCCTCATTGTACTGCAGTCTCCACACGTGTTTGTGGCTCTTTGTCCTTAGGAGTGAATGGGAGAGAGAACAAGCTTCTGTAGTTTGTCTGCACCTCCAGAAGGAAAGTCACAAACTTCATGGATGCTTTCACTTAGAAGAGTGAATGATTTGCCACTCTTTTTACAGCGCTGAACCGTGAGGTACTTTAGTTTCAAAAGTGATGTTTTAGCGAGAGTTCTGTGTTGCTCTGTATGCAGGAAAAGCCACTGGAATTCCTTGCTTCCCAACGAAGCTGGATCTTAGCTGACACTTCTGCATTTTGAAATCACACTTAGTAACACAAATCATACAGTAGAAACAAGCAGCTCTCCTCATTGTACTGGAGTCTACAAACGTGTTTGTTGCTCTTTGCCCATAGGAAAGAATGTGAGAGAGTAAGAGCTTCTACAGGTTTTCTACACCTCCAGCTGCTAATTCACCAACTTCACGGATGCTTTCTCTTAGAAGACTGTATGATTTGCCGCTCTTTTCACAGCGTGAAACTGTGAAGTACTTTAGTTACAAAATTGAAGATTTAGCCAGAGTTCAGTGTTGCTCTGTATACAGGAAGAGGCATTGGAGTACCGTGCATCCCAAAGAAGCTGGAGCTTAGCTGGCACTTCTGCCTTAGGACCTCAAACTTAGAAACAGAAATCATGCAATAAAACAAGCAGCTCTCCTCAGATCACTGGAGTCTACAAACGTGTTTGTGGCTCTTTGCCCATAGGAAAGAATGGGAGAGAGAAAAACCTTCTACAGTTTTTCTTCACCTCCAGCTCGAGAGTCATCAAGTTCACGGATGCTTTCTCTTAGGAGACTGAATCATTTGTTACTCTTTGCACAGCTCAAAAGTGTAAAGTTCTTTAGTTTCCAAAGTGAATTTATGCCTGAGTCCTGTTTTGCACTGCACACAGGAACAGGCATTGGAGTGCCCTGCTTTCCAAAGAAGCTCTAGCTTACCTGTTACTTCTGCATTAAGAACTCACACTTACAAACACAAATGATGCAGTAGAAACAAGCAGCTGTTCTCAGGGCAGTGGAGTCTACAAACAATTTTGAGGCACTTTGCCCTTAGGAATTAATGGGAGAGAGAACAACCTTCTCCAGTTGCTCTACACCTCCAGGTGGAAAGTTACCAACTTCACCGATGCTATCTCTTAGGAGACTGAATGATTTGCCACTCTTTTCACAGGGCAAAACCGTGAATTACTTCAGTCACAAAAGTGACCATTTAGCAAGAGTTCTGCATTGCGCTCTATACAGGAACATGCATTGGAGTGCCCTTCTTCCCAAAGATGCTGGAGCTTAGCTGGCTCTTCTGCATTAAGAACTCACATCTTGAAACACAAATCATGCAGAAGAAACAAGCAACTCTCCTCAGTGCACTGTAGTCTACCAAAGTGTTTGTGGCTCTTTGCCCTTAGGGATGAAACGGAGAGAGAACAACCTTCTGCATGGTCTTTGCACCTCAAGCAGGAAAGTCACCAACTTCACCGATGTTTTCTCTTAGGAGACTGAATGATTTGCAACTCTTTTCACAGCACTGAATTGTGAAGAACTTTAGTTACAAAAGTGACGTTTTTGCCAGATTCCTGTGTTGCGCTGTATACAGGAACAGGCATTGGAGTGCCCAGCTTCCCAAAGAAACTGGAGCTCAGGTGGCTCTTCTGCATTAAGAACTCACTCTTAGAAACACAAATAATGCAGTAGAAATAAGCAGCTCTCCTCAGGACACTGGAATTTACAAACGTGTTTGCGGCTCTATGCCCTTAGGAAAGAATGGGAGAGAGAACAACTTTCTGCAGTTTCTATGCACCTCCAGCTGGAAAGTAACCAACTTCATGGATGCTTTCTCTTATGAGAATGAATGATTTGCCACTCTTTTCACAGCGCGGAACTTTGAAGCAGTTTAGTTACAGAAGTCAAGTTATAGCCAGAGTTATGTGTTGCGCTGTATTTAGGAACAGCCATTGTAGGGCCCAGCTTCCGAAAGAAGCTGGATGTTAGCTTTCTCTTCTGCATTAAGTACTCACACTTAGAAAAACAAATCATTCTGTAGAATCATGCAGCTCTCCTCAGGGCACCGGAGTCTACAAACTTGTTTGTGACTCTTTGCCCATAGGAATGAATGGGAGAGAGAACAATCTTCTACAGTTTCTATGCACCGCCAGCTGGAAAGTCACCAAATTCACAGATGCTTTCTCTTAGGAGACTGAATGATTTGCCACTCGTTTCACAGCGTGGAACTGTGAAATAATTTAGTTATAAAAGTGACGTTTTAGCCAGAGTTCTGTGTTGTGCTGTATACAGGAACAGGCATTAGAGAGCCATGCTTCCCAGAGAAGCTGGAGCTTAGAAGGCTCTTCTGCATCAAAAACTCACACTTAGAAACACAATCATGTAGTAGAAAAAAGCAGCTCTCCTCAGGATACTGGAGTCTACAAACGTGTTTGTCTCTCTTTGCCCTAAGAATGAATGTGAGAGAGAAAAAGCTTCTGCCGTTTCTCTGCACATCTAGCTTTAAAGTCGCCAAATTCATGGATGATTTCTCTTAGTAGACTGAATGATTTGACACTTTTTTCATAGTATTGTTACTGTGAAGTACTTTAGTTACAAAAGTGAAATTTTAGCCAGAGTATTATGTTGCGCTGTATATAGGAACAGGCTTTGGAGTGCCCAGATACCAAAAGAAGGTGGAGCTTAGCTGGCAATTCTACACTAAGAACACACACTTAGAAACACAAATCATGCAGTAGAAACAAGCAGCTCTCCTCAGGGCACAGGAGACTGCAAACGAGTTCGTGGCTCTTTGCCCATTGAAATGAATGGGAGAAAGAACAAGCTTCTGCATTTTATCTGCACCTCCCGATGGAAAGTCACCAACTTCACGGATGCATTCTCTTAGGAGACTGATTTGCCACACTTTGCACAGCGCGGAACTGTGAAGTACTTTATTTACAAAAGTGATGGTTTAGACCGAGTCCTGTGTTGCGTTGTATAAGAAAAAGTTATTGGAGTGCCGTGCTTCCCAAAGAAGCTGGAGCTTAAATGGCTTTTCTGCGTTAAGAACACACACTGAGAAACACAAATCATTCAGTAGAAACAAGCAGCTCTCCTCAGGGAACTGGAGTCTACAAACGTGTTTGTGGCTCTTTGCCCATAGGAGTGAATAGGAGAGAGATAAATCTTCGGCAGTTTCTCTTCACCTCCAGCTGGAAAGGCAACAATTACACGGATGCTTTCTCTTAGGAGACTGAATAATTTGCCACCCGTTTTACAGCTCAGAACTGTGAAGTTCTTCAGTTACAAAAGTAATGTTTTTGCCAGTGTTCTTTGTTGCCCTCTATACATGAACAGGCATGGGAGTGCCCTGCTTCCCAAAGAATGTGGAGCTTAGCTGGCTCTTCTGCATTAAGAAATCACACACAGAAACACAAATCATGCAGTAGAAAGAAGCAGCTATCCTCAGGGCACTGAAGTCTAGAAATGTGTTTGTTGCTCTTTGCCCATAGGAAGGAATGGGAGAGAGAACAAGCTTCTGCTGGTTCTCTGCACCACCAGCTGGAAAGTCACCAAATTTATGGTTGCTTTCTCTTAGGAGACTGAATGGTTTCCCACTTTTTTCACAGAGCAGATCTGTGAAGTACTTTAATTACAAAAGTGACGTTTTGCATAGATATCTGTTGCGCTGTATACAGGAACAGTTATTGGAGTGCCCTGCTTCCCAAAGAAGCTGGAGATTAGCTGGCTCTTCTGCATTAAGAACTCACACTTAGAAACAAAATTTATGCAGTAGAAACAAGCAGCTCGCTTCAGGGCACTTGAGTCTACAAACGTGTTTGTGGCTCTTTGCCCTTAGGAATGAATGAGAGAGAGAACAACTTCTGCAGTTCCTCTGACCTCCAGCTGGAAAGTCACCAACTTCACGGATGCTTTCTCTTAGGAGACTGAATGATTTGTCACTCTATTATTAGCGCGGAACTGTGAAGTACTTTAGTTACAAAAGTGACGTTTTATCCAGTGTTCTGTGTTGCGCTATATACAGGAACCGGTATTACATTGCAGTGCTTCCCAAAGAAGCTAGGGCTTAGCTGGCTCTTCTGCATTAAGAACTCACACTTAGAAACACAAATCATGCAGTAGAAAGAAACAGCTCTCCTCAGGGCACTGGACTCTACAAAGGTGTTTCTGGCTCTTTGCCCATGTAATGAATGGGAGAGAGAGCAAAGTTTTGCAGTTTCTGGGCACGTCCAGCTGGAAAGTCACCAAGTATACTGATGCTTTCTCTTAGGAGACTGAATGATTTGCCACTCTTTTCACAGCGCAGAACTGGGAAGTACTTTAGTTACAAAAGTGATGTTTCAGCAAGAGTTCTGTTTTGCGCTGTATACAGGAACAGGCATTGGAATGCCCTTTTCCCAGAGAAGCTGGAGCTTAGTTGGCTCTTCTGCATTAAGAACTCACACTTAGAATCACAAAACATGCAGTAGAAACAAGCAGCTCTCCTCATGGCACTGCAGTCTACAAACGTATTTGTCGCTCTTTGCCCCTAGGAATGAATGGGAGAGACAACAATCTTCTGCATTTTCTCTGCAGCTCCAGCTGGAAGGTCCCTATCTTCAAGATGCTTTCTCTTAGGAGACTGATTGATTTGCCACTCTTTTGACAGGGCGTAAGTGTGCATTAGTTTAGTTACAAAAGTGACATTTTAGAAAGGGTTCTTTGTTGTGCTGCATACAGGAAGAGGCATAGAAGTCCCCTGCTTCCGAAAGAAGCTGGAGCTTAGCTGGCTCTTCTGCATTAAAACTCACTCTTAGAAACACAAAACATGCAAGAGAAACAAGCAGCTCTTCTCAGGGCACTTTTGTCTATCAACGGATTTCTGGCTCTTTGCCCATAGGAATGTATGTGAGACATATCAAACTTCTGCAATTTCTATGCACGACCACCTGGAAAGTCACCAACTTCACGGATGATTTCTTTGAGGAGACTGAATGATTTGCCACTCATTTCCCAGAGGGTAACTCTGAAGTACTTTAGTTACAAAAGTGAAGTTTTTGCTAGAGTTCTGTGTTGCGCTGTATACAGAAACAGGCATTGGAGTGCCCTGCTTCCCAAAGAAGCTGGAGCTCAGGTGGTCTTCTGCATTATGAACTCACACTAAGAAGCACAATTCATAAAGTAGAATCAAGCAGCTCTCCTCAGGGCACTGGAGTCTCCAAATATGTTTATGGCTCTATGCCCATAGCAATGAATGGAGAGAGAACAAGCTTTTGCAGTTTCTCTGCATGTCTACCTGGAAAGTCACCAACTTCACGGATGCTCTCTATTAGGAGACTAAATGATTTGCCACTCTTTTTTTACAGCGCAGAACTATGAAATACTTTAGTTACTAAAGTGACATTTTAGCCAGAGTTCTCTGTTGCGCTATATACAGGAACAGACATTGGAGTACACAGGTTCCCAAAGAATCTGGAGCTTTGCTGGCTCTTCTGAATTAAGAACTCACACTTAGAAATACAAATCATGCTGTAGAAACAAGCATCTCTCCACAGGACACTGGAGTCTACAAACGAGTTTGTGGCTCTTTGAACATAGGAATGAATGGAGAGAGAACAAGCTTTTGCAGTTTCTCTGCATGTCCACATGGAAAGTCAACAGCTTCACGGATGGTTTCTCTTAGGAGAGTGAATGATGTGCCACTCTTTTCACAGATCGGAACTGTGAAGTACTTTAGTTACAAAAGTGAAGTTTTAGCCAGAGTTCTGATTTGCGCAGTATACAGGAACAGGCATTGGAGTGCCTGCTTCCCAAAGAAGCTGGAGCTTAGCTGGCTATTCTACATTAAGAACTCACACTTAGAAACACAGTTCATGCAGGAGAAAAAAGCTGCTCTCCTGAAGTCACTGGAGGCTACAAACCTGTTTGTGGCTCTTTGCTCATAGGAATGAAAGGGAGAGAATACAAGCTTCTGCAGGTTCTCTGAACCTGCAGGTGGAAAGGAAGCAACTTCACGGATGCTTTCTCTTAGGAGACTGAATGATTTCTCACTCTTTTCAGATCGCAGAATTGTGAAGTTCTTAATTACAAAAGTGAAGTTTTACCAGACTCTGCTTGAGGTGTATAAAGGAACAGGCATTGGACTGCCCTGCTTCTCAAAAAGCTAGAGCTTAGCTGGCTATTCTGCATTAAGAACTCAGACTGCAAACAAAAATCATGCAGTAGAATCTAGCAGCTCTCCTCAGGACACTTTGTCTACAAACGTGTTTGTGGGCTCTGTGCCCGTGGGAATGAATTGGAGAGAGAACAAGCTACTGCAGTTTCTCTGAACATAAAGTTGGAAAGTCACCAACTTAACGGATGCTTTCTCTTAGGAGACAGAATGATTTACCACTCTTTCACAGCACAGAACTGTTAAGTAATTTAGTTAAAAAGTGACTTTTTCGCCAGAGTTCTGTGTTGCGCTGTATACAGGAACAGGCATTGAAGTGCCCTGCTTCCCGAAGAAGCTGCAGCGTAGCTTGCTCTTCTGCATTAAGAACTCACACTTTGAAATACACATCATGCAGTAGAAACAAGCAGCTCTCCACAGGGCACTGGAGTATACAAATGATTTTGTGGCCCTTTGCCCAAAGTAATGAATGGGAGGGAGAACAACCTTCTGCAGTCTCTCTGCACCTCCAACTTCACGGATGCTTTCTCTTAGGAGAATTAATGATTTGCCACTGTTTTCACAGCAAGGAACTCTGAAGTACTTCTGTTACAAAAGTGACATTTTAGCCAGAGTTCTGTGTGGCGCAGTATTCAGGGACAGGCATTTTAGTGCCCTGCTTCCCAAAGAAGCAAGAACTTAGCTCGCTTTACTGCATTAAGAACTCATACTTAGAAACAAAAACATGCAGTAGAAACAAGCACCTCTTCCAGGGTACAGGAGTATGCAAACGTGTTTGTGGCAATTTGCCCGTATTAATGAATCGAGACAGAACAATCAAATGCTGTTTCACTGTACCTCCATCTGGAAAATCACCAACTTCATGGATGTTTCTCTTAAGAGACTGAATGATTTGCCACTCCTTTCACAGCACGGAACTGTGAAGTACTTTACTTACAAAAGTGATGTTTTAGCCAGAGTTATGTGTTGCACTGTGTACAGGAACAGGCAATTGAGTGAAAGCTTCCCAAAGAAGCTAGAGCTTATCTAGCTCTTCTCCATTAAGTACTCACACTTAGAAACCAAAATCATGCAGTAGAAAGAAGCAGCTCTCCTCAGAGCACTGGAGTCTAGAAACGTGTTTGTGTCTCTTTGCCCATAGGAATGAATGGGAGAGAGAAAAACTTTCTACAGTTCCTCTGCACCTCATTGTGGAATGTCACCAACTTCACGGATGCTTTCTCTTAGGGGATTGAATGATTTGCCACCCGTTTGCACAGTGCGGAACCGTGAAGTACTTTATTTACAAAAGTGACGTTTTAGCCAGAGTTAGATGTTGTGCTGTGCACAGGTACAGTTATATGTGTGCCCTGCTTCCCAAAGAAGCTGGATCTTAACTGGCTCTTCTGCATTAAGAACTCACACTTACAAAAACAAATCATGCTGCAGAAAGAAGCAGCTCTCCTCAGGACACTGGAGTCCAAAATCGTGTTTGTGACTCTTTGTCCTTCGGAATGATTGGGAGAGAGAACAACCTTCTGCAGTTTCTCTGCACCTACAGCTGGAACGTCACCAACTTCATGGATGCTTTCTCTTTGGAGACCGAATGATTTGCCACTCTTTTCACAGAGCGGAACTGTGAAGTAGTTTAGTTACAAAAGAGACTTCTTAGCCAGAGTTTAGTTTTGCATTTATACAGGAACAGGCATTGGTGTTGCCTGCTTCCCAAAGAAGCTGGAGCTTACCTGGCTCTTCTGCGTTAAGAACTCACACATAGAAACACAAACCATGCAGTAGAAACAAGTAGCTCTCCTCATGGCCCTGCAATCTACAAAAGTGTTTGTGGCTCTTTCCCCATAGGAATGAATGGGAGAGAGAAGAACCTTCTGCAGTTTCTCTGCACATCCAGCTGCAAAGTCACCAACTTCACGGATGCTTTCTCTTGTGAGACTGAATGATTTCCCACTCTTGCACAGCATGGCAGTGTAAAGTATTTTAGTTACAAAAGTGACGTTTTAGCCAGAGCTCTGTTTTGCGCTATATGCAGGAATAGGCATTGATTGCCCTGATTCCCAATGAAGCTGGAGCCTAGATGGCTCTTCCGAATTAAGAACTAACAATTATAAACACAAATCATGCAGTAGAAACAAGCAGCTCTCCTCAGGGCACTGGAGTCTACAAACGTGTCTGTGGCTCTTTGCACATAGGAATGAATGGGAGAGAGACCGAGCTTCTGCTGCTTCTCTGCACATGTACCTGTAAACTCACTAACTTCACGAATGCTTTCTCTTGGGAGACTGAATGATTTGCCACTCTTTTCACAGCATGGAACTGTGAAGTACTTTCCTTACAATACTGACGTTTTAGCCAGAGTTCTGTGTTTCTCTGTATACTGGAAAAGGCATTGGAGTGCCCCGCTTCCCAAAGAAGCTGGAGCTTAGATGGCTCTTTTGCATTAAGAACTCACACTTAGAAACACAAGTCATGAAATAGCAACAAGCAGCTCTCCTCAGGGCATTGGAGTCTACAAACGTGTTTATGGCTCTTTGTGCATACTAATGAATGGGAGAGAACAACATTCTCTAGTTTCTCTGCACCTCCAGCTGGAAAGTCACCAACTTAATGGATGCTTTCTCTTAGGAGACTGAATAATTTGCCAATCTTTTCACAGCTCGCAATTGCGAAGAATTTTAGTTACAAAGGTGACGTTTTAGCCAGATTTGTGTGTTGCGCTGTATACAGGAACAGGCATTGGAGTGCACTGCTTCCCAAAGAACTGGAGAGAGAACAACCTTCTGCAGTTTCTCTACACCTCCATCTGGGAAGTCACCAACTTCACAGATGCTTTCTCTTATTAGACTGAATGATTTGCCTCTCCTTTCACAGATCGGATCTGTGAAGTAGTTTAGTTGCAAAAGTGAACTTTTTGCCAGAGTTCTGTGTTGTGCTGTATACAGAAATAGGCATTGGATTGCCCTGCTTACCAAAGAAGCTGGAACCTACCTTGCTCTTCTGTATTAAGAACTAACAATTAGATACAGAAATCATGCAGTAGAAACAAGCAGCTCTCCTCAGGGCACTGGAGTCTTCAAACGTATTTGTGGCTCTTTGCCCTTAGGAATGAATGGGAGAGAGATGAAGCTTCTGCAGCTTCTCTGCACATGCACCTGGAAATTCACTAACTTCACGGATGCTTTCTATTGGGAGACTGAATGATTTGCCACTCTTTTCACAGCGTGTAACTGTGAAGTACTTTAGTTACAATAGTGACATTTTAGCCAGAGTTCTGTGTTTCGCTGTATACAGGAACAGGCATTGGTGTGCCCCACTTCCCAAAGAAGCTGGAGCTTAGATTGCTCTTCTACATTAAGAACTCACATTTAGAAACACAAGTCATGCTCAGGCTTTCACAGAGAGCACATTCGCCAAGCATTGGCCGTGACTCATCCACATATCTGCACTGATAAATGTTCTACAATCTGAGGTACAGGATGTCAGGACAAATCCTGAGGGCATTTCACTGACCTTCTCAGACCAAATAGCTACAACTGTTGCTGCATAGGTCCTGCTTTACCTTGGTCTTAACCATCCAGCAGAAAAGTATAAAGACGAAATTATAAGAAATAAAGCCATGCTGTTAAGTTCAGCTGTGGGGGACTCAGGTCAATAATTTCTGACATTGCCAGTTAAACAGAAGACACAATGCTATTATGGGCTACTGGACTCTTTTAGAATATTTTGCTGAGTTTATGCACCTATAATATACAATAACGGAACTTACAAAAATGGGGTATACAGATGAATGTCCATTTTGTATCTGTGTATTCAAACTGGTTGGGATAGATATATAGTTACATTCTGTTAATGAATAGAATGACTTGATCTAATGGAGTTAGTAAAAAGGATCACAAGTCCGCACCTTGTACAGCAATTAACCACTAAGAAGAATATATGCAGTGTATTATTTGTTGAAAAATAATAAGAAAGAAAGAAAGAAAGAAAGAAAGAAAAAGAAAAAGAAACACAAGTCATGAAGTAGCAAAAAGCAGCTCTCCTCAGGGCACTGGAGTCTACAAACCTGTTTGTGATTCTTTGTACATAGTAATGAATGGGAGAGAGAACAAACTTCTGCAGTTTCTCTGCACCTGCAGCTGGAAAGTCACCAACTTCATGGATGCTTTCTCTTAAGAGACTGAATGATTCGCTACTCTTTTCACAGAGCGCAATTGTGAGAAATTTTAGTTAGAAAAGTGACGCTTTAGCCAGATTTGTGTGCTGCACTGTATACAGGAATAGGCATTGGAGTGCACTGCTTCCCAAAGAATCTGGAGCTTACCTGGCTCTGCTGCATTAACAACTCAAACTTAGAAAAACAAACCATGCAGTAGAAACAAGCAGCCCTCCTCAGGGCACTTGAGTCTACAAACGCTTTTGTGGCTTTTTGCCCATAGGAATGTACTGGAGAGAGACAAAGCTTCTGCATTTTCTCTGCACGTCCAGCTCGAAAGTCCCCAACTTCACGGATGCTTTCTCTTAGGAGACTCAATGATTTGCCAATGTTTTCACAGCGCGGAACTGTGAAGTACTTTAGTTACAAAAGAGATGTTTTATCCAGAATTCTATGTTGTGCTTTGTACACGAACTGGCATTACTATGCCCTGTTCTCCAAAGAAGCTGGAGCTCAGGTGGCTCTTCTGCATTAAGAACTCACACGTAGAAACACGAATCATGACGTAAAAAGAAGCAGATCTACTCAGGGCACTGGAGACTACAAACGATTTTGTGGCTCTTTGCACATAGTAATGAATGGGAGAGAGAAAAACTTTCAGCAGTTTCTCTGCACCTCCAGCTGGAAAGTCACCAACATCACGGATACTTTGTCTTAGGAGACTGAATGACTTGCCACTCTTTTCACAGCATGGAACTGTGAAGTACTTTAGTTACAAAACTGACATTTTAGCCAGAGTTCTGTGTGGCGCTGTATACAGGAACAGACATTGGAGTGACCTGCTTCCCAAAGAAGCTGCAGCTTAGCTGGCACTTCTGCATTAAAAACTCACCATAAGAAATACAAATCATGCAGTAGAAACAAGCAGATCTACTCAGGGCATTGGAGTCTACAAACTTTTTTTGTGGCTCTTTGCCCATGTGAATGAATGGGAGAGAGAACAACAGTCTGCAGTTTCTCTGCATGTCCAGTTGCAAAGTCACAAATTTCATGGATGCTTGCTCTTAGTAGACTAAAAGATTTGACACTCTTTTTACAGCGATTAACTGTGAAGTACTTTAATTACACAAGGGATATTTTAGCCAGAGATCTGTGTTGCACTGTATACAATAACATGCATTGCAGTGCCTTCTTCCAAAAGAAGCTGGAGCTTAGCTGGCTCTTCAGCATTAAGAACGCAAACTTACAAACACAAATCTTGAAATAGAAAGAAGCAGCTCTCCTCAGGGCACTGGAGTCTACAAACGTGTTTCTGGCTCTTTGCCCATTCGAATGAATGGGAGAGAGAACAAGCTTCTGAAATTCTCTGCACCTCCAGCTGGAAAGTAACCAACTTCACGGATGCTTTCTCTTCGGAGACTGAATGATTAGCCACTCTTCTCATAGTGCAGAACTGTGAAGAACTTTAGTTACAAAAGTGAAGTTTTAGCCAGAGTTCTCTGTTGTGCTGTATAGAGGAACAGACATTGGAGTGCCTTGCTTCCGAAAGAAGCAGGAGCTAACCTGCCTCTTCTGCATTAAGATCTCACACGTAGAAACACAATTCATGCAGTAGAAACAAGCAGCTCTCCTCAGGGCACTGGAGTCTACAAACGTGTCCGTGGCTCTTTCCCCATAGGAATGAATGGGAGAGAGACAAACCTTCTGCAGTTTCTCTGCACCTCCATGTGGAAAGTCACCACCTTCACAGATGTTTTCTCTTAGGACACTGAATTATTTGCCACTCTATTCACAGCACGGAACTGTGAAGTACTTTACTTACAAAAGTGAGGTTTTAGATATAGTTCTGTGTTGCGCTATATACAGAAACAGACATTGGAGTGCCCTGCTTTCCAAAGAAGCTTTAGTGTAGCTTCCTCTTCTGCATTAAGCAGTCACACTTACAAACACAAATCATGCAGTAGAAACAAGCAGCTCTCCGCAGGGCACTGGAGTCTACAAACGTGTTTGTGGCTGTTTCCACCTAGGAATGAATGGGAGAGAGAACAAGCTTCTGCAGTTTTTCTGCACCTCCAGCTGGAAAGTCACCAACTTCCCGGATGCTTCCTCTTAGAAGACTGAATGTTTTGCCACTCTTTTTACAGCGCGGTACGGAGAATTACTTTAGGTACAAAAGAGAAGTTTTAGCCAGAGGGCTGGGTTGCGCTATGTACAGGAACAACAATTGGAGTGCCCTCCTTCACAAAGAAGCTGGAGCTGAGCTGGCTATGCTGCATTAAGAAATTACACTTAGAAACAGAAATCATGCAGTACAAGCAAGCAGCTCTCCTCAGGGCACTGGAGTCTACAAACGTATTTTTGGCTCTTTTCCCATAGGAATGAATGGGAGAGAGAACAAGCTTTTGCAGTTTCTCTGCACCTCCAGCTGTTAAGCCACCAACTTCTCGGATGCATTTTCTTAGCAGATTGAATGATTTGCCACTCTTTTCACAGTTCAGAACTGTGAAGTTCTTTAGTTACAAAAGTGACGTTTAAACCAGAGTTCTTTTTTGCGCTGTATACAGGAACAGGCATTGGAGTGCCCTGCTTCGCAAAGTAGCTGAAGCTTTGCTGCCCCTTCTGCATTAAGAACTCACACTTAGAAACCCAAATCATGCAGTAGAAACAAGCAGCTCTCCTCAGGGCACTGGAGTCTACAAACGTGTTTGTGGCTCTTTCCCCAGAGTAGTGAATGGGATAGAGAAGAAGCTACTGCAGTTTCTCTGCACCTCCAGCTGGAAAGTCAACAAA
>NW_004525018.1:148955-155938 GCF_000260255.1 Octodon degus
ACTTAGAAACACAAATCATGCAGTAGAAACAAGCAGCTCTTCTCAGGGCACTGGATTCTACAAACGTGTTTCTGACTCTTAGCCCATAGGAATAAATGGGAGAGAGAACAAGCTTCTGCAGTTTTTCAGCACCTCCAGCTGGAAAGTTACCTAGTTTCCAGAAGTTTCCCTTAGGAGACTGAATGATTTGCCACTCTTTTCACAGCACGTAACTGCGAAGTATTTTATTTACAAAATGATGATTTAGCCAGAGTTATGTGTTGCGCTGTATACACAAACAATCATTGGAGTGCCTTGCTTCCCAAAGAAGCTGGAGCTTAGCTGGCACTTCTGCATTAAGAATTTACACTTAGAAACACAAATCCTGAAGTACAAAACAGCAACTTTCCACAGTTCAATGGAGTCTACATACGTGTTTGTGGCTCTTTCCCCATAGAAATTAATGGGAGAGAGAACAAACTTCTGCAGATTCTCTGCACCTCCAGCTGGAATGTCACCTAATTCACTGATGCTTTCTGTTTGGACACTGAATGATTTGCTACTCTTTTCACCGTTTTGAAATGTGAAGTACATTAGTTATAAAAGTGAACTTTTAGCCAGATATCCGTGTTGGGGTCGATACAGTAACAGGCATTGGAGTTCCCTGCTTCCCAAAGTAGCTGGAGATTAGCTCGATCTTCTGCCTTAAGAACTCACACTTAGAAACACAAATCATGCAGTAGAAACAAGCAGCTCTCTTCAGGGCCCTGGAGTCTACAAACAGGATTGTGGCTCTTTGCCCATAGGAATGAAAGGTGAAAGAACAAACTTCTGCAATTTCTCTGCACCTTCAGGTGGAAAGTCACCAACTTCACGGATGCTTACTCTTAGGAGACTGAATGATTTTCCTTTCTTTTCACAGAGCGAAACTGTGAAGCAGTATAGTTATCAAAGTGAGGTTTTAGCCAGATTTCAGTGTTGGGCTCTATACAGGAACAGGCAATGCAGTACCCTGCTTCACAAAGAAGCTAGAGCTTAGCTGGCTCTTCTGCATTAAGAACTCACACTTAGAAACACAAATAATGCAGTAGAAACAAGCAGCTCTCCTATGGCACTGGAGTCTACAAATGTCTTTTTTC
Source organism: Octodon degus (assembly GCF_000260255.1). Lineage (NCBI taxonomy): Eukaryota > Metazoa > Chordata > Mammalia > Rodentia > Octodontidae > Octodon > Octodon degus. The sequence goes on from NW_004525018.1 coordinate 150,074, forward strand.
CTCTTTGCCCTTAGGAATCAATGGGAAAGAGAACAAGCTTCTGCAGTTTCTCTACACCTCCAGTGGAAAGTCATCAACTTCTGGGATGCTTTCTCTTATGAGACAATGATTTGCCACTCTTTTCACAGCGTGTAACTGTGAAGTACTTTAGTTACAAAAGTGACATTTTAGCCAGAATTCGGTGTTGCGCTCTATACAGGTACAGGCATTGGAGTGCCCTGCTGCGCAACTATCCTGGAGCTTAGCTGGCTATTCTGCATGAAGCACTCAAACTTAGATAAACAAATCTTGCACTAGAAAGAAGCAGCTCTCCTACTGCTCTGGAGTCTACTAACGTGTTTTTGGCTCTTTGCCTTTAGCAATGAATGGTAGAGAGAAAAACGTTCTGCAGTTTCTCTGCACCTCCATCAGGAAAGTCACCAGCACCACAGATACTTTCTCTTAGGAGACTGAATGATTTGCCCCTCTTTTAATAGCGCGGAACTGTGAAGTACTTTAGTTTCAAAAGTGAAGTTTTCTCCACATTTCTGTGTTGCTATGTATACAGGTGCCGGCATTGCAGTGCCCTGCTTCCCAAAGAAGCTGTAGCTTAGCTGGCTCTTCTTCATTAAGAACTCACATTTAGAAACTCAAATCATGCAGTACAAATGAGTGGCTCTCCTCAGAGCACTGGAGTCTACAAACGCGTTTCTGTCTATTTGCCAATAGGAATGAATTGGAGAGAGTACAATCTTCTGCAGTTTCTCTGCACCTCCAGCTGGAAAGTCATCAACTTCTGGGATGCTTTCTCTTATGAGACTGAATGATTTGCCACTCTTTTCACAGCACGGAATTGTGAAGTTCTTTAGTTACAAAAGTGAAGTTTTAGTGAGAGTTCTGTGTTGCGCTCTATACAGGAACAGGCATTGGAGTGCCATGCTTCCCAAAGATGCTGGAGCTTACTGGTTCTTCTGAAGTAAGAACTCACACTTAGATACACAAATCGTGCAGTACAAACAAGCAGCTCTCCTAGGACACTGGAGTCTACAAATGTGTTTGAGGCTCTTTGTCCATAGGAATGAATGGGAGAGAGAACAAGCTTCTGCAGTTTCTCTGCACCTCACGCTGGAAAGTCACCAACTTCATGAATGGTTTCTCTTAGGAGACTGAATGATTTGCCACTCTTTTCACAGAGGGAAAAGGTGAAGTACTTTAGTTACATGAGTGAACTTTTTGCCTGATTTCTGTGTTGAGCTCTATACAGGAACAGGCATTGGAGTACACTGCTTCCCAAAGAAGCTAGAGTTTAGCTGGGTCTTCTCCATTAAGAACACACACTTAGAAAAACAATCATGCAGTAGAAACAAGCAGCTTTCCTAGGACACTGGAATATATAAACATGATTTTGGCTCTTTGCCCATAGGTATGAATGGGAGAGAGTAGAATCTTCTGCAGTTTCTCTGCACCTCCAGCTGGAAAGTCAACCACTTCGGGGATGCCTTCTCTTAGTTGAGTAAATGGTTTGCCACTCTTTTCACAGCGCGGAACTGTGCAGTTCTTGAGTTACAAAAGTGACGTTTTAACCAGAGTTCGGCATAGATCTCCATACAGGAACAGGCATTGGAGTGCCCTGCTTCCCAAAGATGCTGGAGCTTAGCTGGCTATTCTGCATTAAGCACTCAAACTTAGAAACAGAAAGCATACAGTAGAAACAAGAAGATCTCCTAGGGCACCAGAGTCTACAAATGTGGTTGTGGCCCTTTGCCCTTAGGAATGAATTGGAGAGAGAACAAGGTTCTGGTGTTTCTCTGCACCTCCAGCTGGAAAGTCTGCTACATTCCGAATGTTTGTTTTAGGAAACTGAATGATTTCCCACTCTTTTCACAGCGTCGAACTGTGAAGTACTTTATTTACAAAATGACGATTTAGCCCTAGTTATGTGTTGCGCTTTAGACAAAAAATCAGTGGAGTGCCCTGCTTCCCAAAGAAGCTGGAGCTTAGCTGGCTCTTCTGCATTAAGAACTTACACTAAGAAACGCAAATCATGCACGAAAAACAAGTAACTTTCCTCAGGGCAATATAGTCTACAAACGTGTTTGTGGCTCTTTGCCCATAGAAATGAATGGGAGAGAGAACAAGCTTCTGCAGATTCTCTGCACCTCCACCTGGAAAGTAAAAAATTTCATCGATGTTCTCCTTTAGGAGACTGAATTATTTGCCACTCTTTTTACAACGCGGAACTGTGAAATACTTTAGTTACAAAAGTGACGCTATAGCCAGAGTTCTGTGTTGGGTTGTATACAGGAACAGGCATTGGAGTGCCCTGGTGCCCAAAGGTGCTGGAGCTTACCTGCTCTCCTGCATTAAGAACTCACACTTAGAAACCACAAATTATGCAGTAGAAACAAGCAGCTCTCCTCAGGACACTGGAATCTACAAACGTGTTTGTCACTCTTTTCCGATATGAACGAATGGGAGAGACAACAAGCTTCTGCAGTTTCTCTGCACCTCCAGCTAGAAATTCACTAACTTCACCGATGCTTTCGGTTAGGAGACTGAATGATTTGCCACTCTTTTCACAGCGCGGAACGGTGAAGTACTTTAGTTACCAAAGTGACGTTTTAGACAGAGTTCTGTGTTGCGCTGTATACAGGAACAGTCATTGGAGAGCCCTGCTTCTCAAAGAAGCTGGAGCTTAGCTGGCTCTTCTGCATTAAGAACTCTCACTTCGAAACACAAATCATAGCATAGAAATAAGCAGCTCTCCTAGGGCACTGGAGTCTACAAACGTGTTTGTGGCTCTTTGCTCTCAGGTATCAATGGGAGAGAAAACAAGCTCCTGCAGGTTCTCTGCACCTCCGGGTGGAAAGTCACCAACTTCACGGATGCTTACTCTTAGGAGACTGCATAATTTGCCCCTATTCTCACAGTGCGGAACTGTGAAGTTCTTTCGTTACAAAAGTGAAGTTTCACCTAGATTTCTGTGTTAGTGTCTATACAGGAACAGGCATTGGAGTTCCCTGCTTCCCAAAGAAGCTTAGCTGCTTCTTCTGCAGCTAAGAACTCACACTTAGAAAATCAAATCATGCAGTAGAAACAAGCAGCTGTCCTCTCGGCACTGGAGTCTACAAATGCGTTTGTGGCTCTTTGCCCATAGGAATGAATGGGAGAGAGAACAAGCTTCTGAAGTTTCCCTGCACCTCCAGCCGGAAAGTCACCAACTTCACGGATGCTTTCTCTTAGGAGACTGAATGAATTGCTACTCTTTTCACAGCGCAGAAATGCGAAGACCTTTATTTACCAAAGAGAGTTTTTAGCTGGAGTTCTGTGTTGTGCTCTATAGAGGAACAGGCATTGGAGTGGCTTGCTTCCCAAAGAAGCTGGAGCTTATCTAGTTCTTCTGCATTAAGAACTCACACTTAGATACACAAATCATGCAGTACAAACAAGCAGCTCTCCTAGGGCACTGGAGTCTATAATCGTGTTTGAGGCTCGTTGTCCATAGGAATGAATGGGAGAGAGAAAAAGCTTCTGCAGTTCCTCTGCACCTCACTCTGTAAAGTCACCAACTTCATGAATGGTTTCTCATAGGAGACTGAATGATTTGCCACTTTTTTCATAGATCAAATCTATGAAGTACTTTAGTTACATAAGTGACCCTTTAGGCAGAGTTCTGTGTTGTGCTGTGTAAAAGAACAGATATTGGAGTGCCCTGCATCGCAAAGAACCTGGAGCTTAGCTGACTATTCTGCATTAACAACTCACACTTAGAAACACAAATGATTCTGTAGAAAGAGGCAGCTCTCCTCAGGGCACGGGAGTCTACAAACGTGTTTGTGGTTCTTTGCCCTTAGGAATGAAATGTAGAGAAAACAAGTTTCTGCAGTTTCTCTGCACGTCCATCTGTAAAGTCACCAACTTCCTAGATGCTTTCTTTTAGGAGAATGAATGATTTGACACTGGTTTCACAGTGCGGAACTGTGAAGTACATTAGTTACAAAAGTGAGGTTTTAGCCAGAGTTCTGTGTTGCGCTGTATACAGGAACAGGCATTGCAGTTCCCTGCTTCCCAAAGAAGCTGGAGCTTAGCTGCCTCTTCTGCATTAAGAACTCATATTTAGGGGCTGGAGAGATGGCTCAGTGGTCTAAAGCACCTACTTAAAAAACAAGCTCAGCAAAGCACAGGGACCGCGGTTCAATCCCCCAGCACCACATGCCAGCCAGCCCCGACCCCTGGTGGGCTGAGATGGCCACACACACACACACACACACACACACACACATAAATAAATAAAATTTAAAAAAAGAAAAAAAAAAGAACTCATATTTAGAAACTCACATCATGCTCTAGAAACAAGCAGCTCTCCTGAGTGCACTGGAGTATACAAACCTGTTTCTGGCTCTTTGCACATAGGAATGAATGGGAGAGAGAACAAGCTACTTCAGTGTCTCTGCACCTCCAGATGGAAAGTCACAAACTTCACGGATGCTTTCTCTTAGGAGACTGAATGATTTGCCACTCTCTTCACAGCGTGGAACTGTGAAGTTCTTTAGTTAAAAGTGACATTTTAGCCAAAGTTCTCTGTTGCACCGTACAAAGGAAGAGGCATTGGAGTGCGCTGCTTCCCAAAGAAGCTGCAGCTCAGCCGGCTCATCTGCATTAAGAAGTCACACTTAGAAACCCAAATCATGCAGTAGAAACACGCAGCTATCATATGGCACTGGAATCTACAAACGTGTTTGTGGCTCTTTGCCCATAGGAGCTTAGGTGACTGTTCTGCATTAAGAACTCACACTTAGAAACACAAATCATGAAGTACAAACAAGCAGCTCTCCTCAGGGCACTGGAGTCTACAAAGGTGTTCGTGGCTCTTTGATCTTAGGAAATAATGGAGAGAGAACAGGCTTCTGCAGTTTCTCTGCTCCTCCTGCTGGAAAGTCACCAACTTCACGGATGCTTTCTCTTTGGAGACCGAATGATATCCCACTCTTTTCACTGCACGGAACTGTGAAATTCTTTAGTTATAAAACTGAAGTTTTAGCCAGAGTTCTGTGTTGCGCAGTATACAGGAACAGGCATTGGAGTGCACTGCTTCCCAAAGAAGATGGAGCTTAGCTGGCTCTTCTGCATTAAGAACTCCACATAGAAACACAAATCATTCAGTAGAAACAAGCAGCTCTCCTCAGGGCACTGGAGTCTACAAACGTGTTTGTGGCTCTTTTACCATAGGAATGAAAAGGATAGAGAACAAGCTTCTGCAGTTTCTCTGCACATGCAACTGGAGAGTCATCAACTTCAAGGATGCTTTCTCTTAGGAGAATGAATGATTTGCAGCTATGTTCTCAAAGCAGAACTGTTTTGTACGTTAGTTCCAAAAGTGATGTTGTAGCCAGAGTTCTGTCTTGTGCTGTATACAGGAACACACATTGGAGTTCCCTTCTTTCCAAAGTAGCTGCAGCTGAGCTGGCTCTTCTGCATTATGAACTCACACTTAGAAACACAAATCATGCAGTAGAAACAAGCAGCTCTCCTCAGGGCACTGGGCTCTACAAACGTATTTGTGGCTCTTTGAACTTAGGAATGAATGGGAGAGAGAACAAGATTCTGCATTTTCTCTGAACTTCCAGCTGGATAGTAACCAACTTCCCGGATGTTTTTCTTAGGAGCCTGAATGATTTGACACTCTTTTCACAGTGCGGAACTGTGAAGAACTTCAGTTACAAACGTGACTTTCAGATAGAGTTCTGTGTTGAGCTCTATACAGGAACAGGCGTTGGAGTGGCCTGGCAACCAAAGAAGCTGGAACTTAGCTGTCTCTTCTGCTTTAAGAACTCACACTTAGAAACTCAAATCAAGCAGTAGAAACAAGCAGCTCTCCTCAGGGCA
>NW_004525018.1:156161-158517 GCF_000260255.1 Octodon degus
GGATGCTTTCTCTTAGGAGACTGAATGATTTGCCACTCTTTTCATAGCGTGGAACTGCGAAGTAATTTAGTTACAAAAATGACGTTTTAGCCAGTGTTCTGTGTTGCGCTGTATACAGGAACAAGCATTGGATTGCGCTGCTTCACAAAGTAGCTGAAGCTGAGCTGGATCTTCTGCATTAAGAACTCACACATAGAAACACAAATAATGCAGTAGAAAAAATCAGGTCTCCTCAGGGCACTGGAGGCTAAAAACGTGTTTGTGGCTCTTTGCCATAGGAATGAATTGGAGAGAGAAGAAGTTTCTGCAATTTCTCTGCACCTCCAGCTGGATAGTAACCAACTTCCTGGGTGTATCTCTTAGGAGACTGAATGATTTGCCACTCTTTTCACAGCACGGGACTGTGAAGTACTTTAGTTACAACAGTGAATTTTAGCCAGATTTCTGTGCTGCACTGTATACAGGAACAGGCATATTAGTGCGTGATTCCCAAAGAAGCTTAGCTGCCTGTTCTGCAGCTAAGAAATCACACTTAGCAACTCAAATCATGCAGTAGAAACAAGCAGCGCTCCTCAGGGCAATGGAGTCTACAAATGTGTTTGTGGCTCTTTGCCCTTAGGAATGAATGTGAGAGAGAACAATTTTCTTCAGTTTCTCTCCACCTCCTGATGGAAAGTCACCAACTTCAGGGATGCTATTTCTTAGCAGACTGAATGATATGCCACTCTTTTCACAGGATGGAAGTGTGATGTAATTTAGTTACAAAAGTGACGTTTTAGCCAGTGTTCTGTGTTGCGCTGTATACAGGAACAGGTATTGTAGTGCTCTTCTTCCCAAAGAAGCTGGAGCTTAGCTGTCTCTTCTGCATTAAGAACTCACACTTAGAAACACAAAGCATTCAGTAGAAACAAGCCGCTCTCCTCATGGCACAGGAGTCTTCAAACGTGTTTGTGGCTCTTTGACCATAGGAATGAAATGGAGAGAGAAAAAACTTCTGCAGTTTCTCTGCAAATGCAGCTGGAGAGTCACCAACTTCACTGATATTTTCTCTTAGGAGAATGAATGATTTGCCGCTATGTTCTCAGCGCAGAACTGTGAAGTACTTTAGTTCCAAAAGTGATGTTTTAGCCAGAGTTCTGTGTTGCGCTGTATACAGGAACAGGCATTGGAGATCCCTGCTTCCCAAAGAAGCTGGAGATAACCTGCCTCTTCTGCATGAAGAGCTAACACTTAGAAACTCAAATCATGCAGTAGAAAAAAGCACCTCTAATGATGGCACTGGATTCTACAAACGTGTTTGTGGCTTTTTGCTCATAGGAATGAATGGGAGAGAGAACAAACTTCTGCAGTTTCTCTGCACCTCCAGCTAGAAAGTCAACAACTTCACCGATGCTTTCTCTTAGGAGACTGAATGATTTGCCACTCTTTTCACAGCGTGGTACTGTGAAGTACTTTAGTAACAAAAGTGACGTTTTAGCCAGAGTTCTGTGTTGTGCTGTATAAAGGAACAGGCATTGGAGTGCCCTGCTTCCCAAAGTAGCTGCAGCTTAGCTGGCTCTTCTGCATTAAGAACTCACACTTAGAAACACAAATCATGCAGTAGAAACAAGTAGCTCTCCTCAGGCACTGGAGTTCTACCAATGGGTTTGTGCCTGTTTGCCCATAGGAATGAAAGGAAGAGAGAACAAGCTACTGCAGATGCTGTTTACCTCCAGGTGTAAATTCAAATACTTCACGGATTCCTTCACTTAGGAAAATGAATGATTTGCCACTCTTTCAAATCAAGGAAGTGTGAAATATTTTAGTTAAAAAAGTGCCGTTTTAGAAAGAGACCTCTGTTGTGCTGTATACAGGTACAGGCATTGGAGTGACTTGCTTCCCAAGAAGCTGCAATTTACCTAGCTGTTCTCCATTAAGAACTCATACTTAGAACACAAATCATGCAGTAGAAACAAGCAGCTCTCCTCAGGACAGTGGAGTCTAAAACGCGGTTGTGGCTCTTTGCGCATAGGAATGAATGTCAGAGAGAACAACCTTCTGCACTTTCACTGCACCTCCAGCTGGAAAGTCACCAACTTCACGGATGCTTTCTCTTTGGAGACCGAATGATATCCCACTCTTTTCACTGCACGGAACTGTGAAATTCTTTAGTTACAAAAGTGCAGTTTTAGCCAGTGTTCTGTGTTGCGCTGTATACAGGAAAAGGCATTGGAGTGCCCTGCTTCCCAAAGAAGCTGGAGATTAATTGGCTCTTATGCATTAAGAACTCACACTTAGAAACAAAAATTACGCAGTAGAAACAAGCAGCTCTAATCAGGGCACTGGAGTCTACAAACGTGTTTGTGGTTCTTTGCCC
>NW_004525018.1:159426-164380 GCF_000260255.1 Octodon degus
CATTGGAGTGCACAACTTCCCAAATAAGCTGCAGCTTAGCTAGTTCTTCTGCATTAAGAACTCACACATAGAAACACAGATCATGCAGTAGAAACAAGCAACTCTCCTCAGGACACAGGAGTCTACAAAAGTGTTTGTGGCTCTTTGACGTTAGGAATGAATATGAGAGAGAAAAACCTTCTGCAGTTTCACTGAACCACAAGCTGGAAAGTCACCAACTTCACGGTTGCTTTCTGTTAGGAGAATGAATGATTTCCCAATCTCTTCACAGCCCGGTAAAGGGAAGTACTTTAGTTTCAAAACTACATTTTAGCCAAAGTTCAGTGTTGCGCTGTAAACAGGAACAGACATTGGAGTGCACAGCTTCCCAAAGAAGCTGCAGCTTAGGTAGTTCTTCAGCATTAAGAACTCACACTTAGAAACACAAATTATACAGTAGAAACAAGCAGCTCTCCTCAGGGTCATGGAGTCTACAAACATATTTGTGGGTCTATGCTCAAAGGAATGTTGGTGAGAGTGAAAAACCTTCTGCAGTTTCGCTGCACCTCCAGCTGGGAAGTCACCAACTTCAAGGATGGTTTCTCTTAGGAGAATGATTTGCCACTCTTTCCTCAGCGCGGGACTTTGAAATACTTTAATTACAAAAGTGATGTTTTAGCCAGAATTCTTTTTTGCGCTGTATACAGGTACAGGCATTGGAGTGCCCTGATTCCCAAAAAAGTTGGAGCTTATCTAGTCCATTTGCATTCAGAACTCACACTTAGAAATACAAATCAAGCAGTAGAAACAAGCAGTTCTCCTCAGGGCACTGGAGTCTAAAAACGTGTTTGTGGCTCTTTGCCCATAGGAATGAATGGGTCAGAGAAAAGCTATTGCAGTTTCTCTGCACCTAGAGCTGGAAAGTCACCAACTTCATGGATGCTTTCTCTTAAGAGACTGAATGATTTGTCACTCTTTTCACAGCCCGGAACCATGAAGTACTTTAGTTACAAAAGTGATGTTTTAGCCCGTGTTCTGTGCAGTGCTGTATAAAGGAACAGGCACTGGAGTGCCCTGCTTCCCAAAGAAGCTGCAGCTTAGCTGGTTTTTCTGCATTAAGTACTCACATACAGAAACACAAATCATGCAGTAGAAATAAAAAGGTCTCCTCAGGTTACTGGACTCTACAAATGAGTTTGTGGCTATTTGCCCCTTGGAACGATTTGGAGAGAGATCAAGTTCGGCAGCTTTTCTGCACCTCCAGGTAGAAAATCACCAACTTCACGGATGCTTTCTCTTAGGAGACTGAATGATTTGCCACTCATTTCTGAGCGCGGAACTGAGAAGTACTTTACTTACAAAAGTGATATTTTAGCCATAGTTCTTTGTTGCAATGTATACAGGAACAGGCACTAGCGTGCCATGCTTCCCAAAGAATCTGGAGCTTAGCTGGCTCTTCTGCATTAAGAACTCACACTGAGAAACACAAATCATGCAGTAGAATCCTTTAGCTCTCCTCAGAGCACTGGAGTCTACAAACGTGTTTGTGGCTCTTTGCCCTTAGGAAAAATGGGAGACAGAACATGCTTCTGCTGTTTCTCTATACCACCAGCTGGAATGTTACCAACTTCACGGATGCTTTCTCTTAGGAGACTGAATGATTTGGCACTCTTTTCACAGCGCGGAACTGTGAGGTACTTTAGTTACAAAAGTGACGTTCTAGCCAGAGTTCTGTGTTGCGCTGTATACAGGAACTGGCATTGTAGAACCCTGCTTCCCAAAGAGGCTGGAGGTTAGCTAGCTCTTCTACATTAAGAACTCACATTTAGAAACACAAATCATGCAGAAGAACCAAGCAGCTCTCCTAAGTGCACTGGAGTCTCCAAACGTATTTATGTCTCCTTGAAATAGGAATGAATGGGAGAGAGAACAAGCTTATGCAGGTTCCTTGCACCTCCAGCTGGAAAGTCACCAACTTCATAGATGATTTTTTATTAGAAGACTGAATGATTTGCCATTATTCTCACAGCGTGGAACTCTGAAATACTTTAGTTACAAAAGTGATGTTTTAGCCAGAGTTCTGTGTTCCGCTGTATAGAAGAACAGACGTTGGTCTGCCCTGCTTCCGTATGAAGCTAGAACTTAGCAGGCTCTTTTACATTAAGAACACACACTTAGAAACACAAATCATGCAGTAGAAACAAGCAGCTCTCCTCAGCGCAGAGGAGTCTAAAAACGTGTTTTTGGCTCTTCGCCCATAGGAATGAATGGAAGAGAAGCAAGCTTCTTCAGTTTCCCTGCACTTCCAGCTGGAAAGTCAGCAACTTCACGGATGATTTCTCTTAGGAGACTAAATGATTTGGCACTCTTTTCACAGTGCAGAACTGTGAAGTACTTTAGCTAGAAAAGTGACATTTTAGCCAGAGTTCTGTGTTGAGCAGTATACAGGAACAGGCATTGGAGTGTCCTGCTTCCCAAAGAAGCTAGAGGTTATCACGCTACTTCTGTACAAAGAACTCACACTTATAAACCCAAATCATGCAGTAAAGATAAGCAGCTCTCATCAGGGCACTGGAGTCTAAAAACGTGTTTGTCGCTCTTTGCACATGGGAATGATTGGAAGAGAGAAAAAGCTTCTGCAGTTTGTCTGCACCTCCAGCTGGAAAGTCATCAACTTCACGGATGCTTTCTCTTAAGAGACTGAATGATTTGTCACTCTTTTTACAGCGCAGAACCGTGAAGTAGTTCAGTTACAAAAGTGACGTTTAAGCCAGACTTCTGTGCTGCTCTGCATAAAGGAACATGCATTGGAGTGCCCTGCTTCCCAAAGAAGCTGGAGCTTAGCTTGTTCTTCTGCATTAAGTACTCACACACAGAAACACAAATCATGCTGTAGAAATAATCAGCTCTCCTCAGGGCACTGGACTCTACAAACGTGTGTGAGGCTATTTGCCCTTAGGAATGATTGGGATAGAGAACAAGCTTTTGCAGTTTCTCTACATCTCCAGCTGGAAATTCAGCAACCTCATGGATGCTTTCTCTTAGGAGAATGAATGATTACCAACTCTTTTTACAGAGCAGAACTGTGAAGTACTTTAGTTACAAAAGTGAGCTTTTAGCCAGATTTCTGTGTTGGGCTCTATACAGGAACAGGCTTTGTAGTAAACTGCTTCCCAAAGAAGCTGCAGCTTAGCTGGCTATTCTGCATTAAGAACTCATACTTAGATACACAAATCATGCAGTAGAAACAAGCAGCTCTCCTGAGGGCACTGGATTCTACACAGGAATTTGGGGCTCTTTGCCCATAGGAATGAATGGGAGAGAGAAGAAGATTCTGCAATTTCTCTGCACATCCAGCTGGAAAGTCACCAACATCCTTGATGTTTCTCTTCGGAGACTGAATGATTTGCCACTCTTTTCACAGCAAGGAAATGTGAAGTTCTTCAGTAACAAAAGTGACTAGTAGCCAGAGTTCTGTGTTCGCTTTATAAACGAACAGGCTTTGGAGTGCCCTGCTGCTAAAAGAAGCTTGGGCTTAGCTTGCTCTTCTGCCATAAGAACTCACACTAGGGAAGACAAATCATGCAGTTAAAACAAGCAGCTCTCCTAGGGCACTGAAGTTTAAAAACGTGTTTGTGGGTCTTTGCCCATAGGATTGAATGGGAGAGAAAACAAGCTTCTGCAGTTTCTCTGCACCTCCAGCTGGAAAGTCACCTACTTTGCAGATTTTTCTCTTAGGTGACTGAATGATTTGCCACTCTTTTCACAGCGCAGAACTGTGAAGTACTTTAGTTACCAAAGTGACATTTTAGCCAGAGTTCTGTGTTGCGCTATATAGAGGAACAGGCATTTTATTGCCCTGCTTCCCAAAGAAGCTTGAGTTTACCTTGCTATTCTGCATTAAGAACTCACACTTAGAAATGCAAATCAAACAGTAGAAACAAGCAGCTTTCCTGAGGGCATTGGAGTCTACAAACATGTTTCTGGATCTTTACCCATAGGCATGAATGCGAGAGAGAGAACAACCTTCTGCAGTTTCTCTGCACATCCAGCAATAAAGTCACAAAATTCACGGATGCTTTCTCTAAGGAGACTGAATGATTTGCCACTCTTTTCATAGCGAGAAACCATGAAGTACTTTAGATACAAAAGTGAAGTTTTCGCCATACTTCTGTGTTGCGCTATACACAGGAAAAGGCATTGGAGTGTCCTGCTTCCCAAAGAACCTGGAGCTTAGCTGGCTCCTCTGCATTAAGAACTCGCACATAGAAACACAAATCATGCAGGAGAAACAAGCAGGTCTCCTCAGGGCAATCGAATCTACAAACGTATTTGTGCCTTTTTACCCATAGGAAAGAATGGGAGAGAGAACAAGCTTCTGCAGTTTCTCTGCACCTTCAGCAGCAATGTAACTATCTTCCAGGATGCTTTCTCTTAGGAGACTGAATGATTTGCCACTCTTTTCAATACGGGGAACTGTGAAGTACGTTAGTTACAAAAGTGAAGATTTAGACAGTATTCTGTGTTGCGCTGTATACAAGAACAGGAATTGGTGTACCCTGCTTCCCAAAGAAGCTGGAGCTTAGTGGCTCTTTTCCATTAAGAACTCAAACTCAGAAACAGAAATCATGCAGTAAAACAAGCAGGTCTCCTAGGACACTGCAGTCTACAAACGTGTTTGTGGCTCTTTGCCCTTAGGAATCAATGGGAGAGACAACAAGATTCTGCAGTTTCCCTGCACCTCCATTTACAAAGTCAACATGTTCACGGATGCTTCTCTTAGTGGACTCAATGATTTGCCACTCTTTTCACAGAGCGGAACTGTTAAGAACTTTAGTTACAAAAGTGACAATTAGGCAGATTTATGTGTTGAGCTGTATACAGGAACAGGCATTGGATTTCCCTGCTTCCGAAAGAAGAAGGAGCTTAGATGGCTCTTCTGCATTAGGAACTCACTCTTAGAAACACAAATCAT
>NW_004525018.1:164480-166000 GCF_000260255.1 Octodon degus
TTGTTGCCCATAGGAATGAATGGGAGAGAGAACAAAGTTCTGCAGTTTCTCTGCACCTCCGGCTGGAAAGTCACCAACATCACGGATGCTTTCTCTAAGGAGACTGAATGATTTACCACTCTTTTCACAGCGCAGAACTGTGAAGTACTTTATTTACAAAAGTGACGTTTTAGCCACAGTTCTGTGTTGGGCTGTATAGAGGAATAGGCATTGGAGTGCCCTGCTTCCCAAAGAAGCTGCAGCTTAGCTGTCTCTTCTGCATTAAGAACTCACACTTAGAAACACCAAACATGCATTAGAAACAAGCAGCTCTCCTCAGGGCACTGGAGTCTACAAAACAGTTTGGGGCTCATTGCCAATAGGAATGAATGAGAGAGAACAAGATTCCGCAGATTCTCTGCAAATCCAGCTGGAAAGTCACGAACTTCCCGGATGTTGCTCTTTGGAGAATGAACGATTTGACGCTCTTTTCACAGTGCGGAACTCTGATGTACTTAAGTAAGAAAATCGACTATTAGCCAGAGTTCTGTGTTGCGCTCTATATATTAACAGGCATTGGAGTAACCTGAGCTAAAAGAAGCTGGAGGTTAGCTGGCTCTTCCGCCTGAAGAACTCACACTTAATAACACAATTCATGCAGTTAAAACAAGCAGCTCTCCTCAGGGCACTATAGTCTACAAATGTGTCTATGGCTCTTTGCCCTTAGGAATGAAAGGAAGAGAGAACAAAGTTCTTCAGTTTCTCTGCACGTCCAGCTGGAAAGTCACAAACTTCATGGATGCTATCTCTTAGGACAGTGAAACATTTGCCACACTTTTCACAGCACGGAACTGTGAAGTAGTTTAGTTACAAAAGTGACGTAGTAGCCATAGTTCTGTTTTGCACTGTATCCAGGAACAGGCATTGGAGTGCCCTGCTTCCAAAAGAATCTAGAGCTTAGCTGGCTATTCTGCATTGAGAACTAACACTTAGAAACACCAATCATGAAGCAGAAACAAGCAGCTCTCCTCATGGCCCTGGATTCTACAAACGTGGTTGTGGCTCTTTGCCCTTAGTAATGAATGGGAGAGACAACAATGTTCAGCATTTTCTGTGCAGCTCCAGCTGGAAAGTCACCAACATCACGATGCTTTCTCTTAAGCGACAGAATGATTTGCCACTCTTTTCACAGGGCTGAACTGTAAAGTATTTTAGTTACAAAAGTGAGAATTTAGCCAGAGTTCTGTGTTGCGCCATATACAGGAATCGGTATTGGAGTGCCCTGCTTCCAAATGAAGTTAGAGTTTAGATGGCTCTTCTCCATTAGGAAGTCACACATAGAAACCCAAATCATGCATTAGAAGAAAGCAGCTCTTTTCAGGGCATTGGAGTCTACAAACGTGTTTGTGGCTCTTTGCCCTTACAAATGAATGGGAGAGGGAACAACATTCTGCTCTTTCTCTGCACGTCCACCTCGAAAGTCATCACTTCACGGATCCTTTATCTTAGGAGATTGAATGATTTGCCACTCTTTTCACAGC
>NW_004525018.1:166881-168401 GCF_000260255.1 Octodon degus
GTAGAAACAAGCAGCTCTCTTCTCGGCACTGAAGTCTACAAACGTGTTTGTTGATCTTTGCCCATGGGAATCAAAGGAGAGAGATGAAGCTTCGGCAGTTTCTCTGCACCACCAGCTGGAAATTCACCAACATCACGGATGCTTTCTCTTAGGAGACTGAATGATTTGCCACTCTTTTCACAGCCCGGAACTGTGAAGTACTTTAGTTACAAAAGTGATGATTTACCGAGATTTCTGTCTTGCGCTGTATACCGGAAACACATTGGTGTGCCCTGCTTCCCAACGAAGCTGCAGCTTAGCTGGCTCTTCTGCATTAAGAACTCACACTTAGAAACACAAATCATGCAGTAGAAACGAGGAGCTCTCCTCAGGGCACTGGAGTCTACAAACATCTTTATGCCTCTATGCCCATAGGAATGAATGGGAGAGTGAAAACGCTACTTCAGTTTCTCTGCACCTCCAGCTGGAAAGTCACCAACTTCACGGATGCTTTCTCTTTGGAGACTGAATGATTTGCTTCTCTTTTCACAGCGCGAAACAGTGAAGTACTTTCGTTACAAAAGTGATGTTTTTACAAGATTTCTGTGTTGCGCTGTAGAGAGGCACAGGCAATGGAGTGCCCAGCTTCCCAAACAAGCTGCAGTTTAGCTGGCACTACTGCATTAAGAACTCACACTTAGAAACACAAATTACGCAGTAGAAACAAGCAGCTCTAATCAGGGCACTGGAGTCTACAAACGTGTTTGTGGCTCTTTGCACATATAAATGAATGGGACGGAGAACTAAATTCTCCTGTTTCTCTGCACCTCCAGCTGTAAAGTAACCAACCTCAAAGATGCTTTTTGTTAGGAGAGTGAATGATTTGCCACTCTTTTCACAGCGCAAAACTGTGAAGTACTTAATTACAAAAGTGACGTTTTAGCCAGAGTTCTGCTTTACGCTGTATACAGGAACAGGCATTGGACTGCCCTGCTTCCCTAAAAGCTAGAGCTTAGCTGACTATACTGAATTAAGAATCGGACTGGAAACACAAAGCATGCAGTAGAATCTAGCAGCTCTCCCCAGGACACTGGGTCTACAAACGTGTTTGTGGCTCTGTGCCTGTAGGAATGAATGGGAGAGAGAACAAACTTCTGCAGTTTCTCTGCACCTCCAGGTGGAAAGTCACAAACTTCACGGATGCTTTCTCTTAGGAAACAAAATGATTTCCCACTCTTTTCACAGCGCGGAACTGGGATGTACTTTAGTTACAAAATGACGATTTAGCCTGCATTCTGTGTTGCGCTGTTTACAAGAACAGGCAGTGGAGTGCCCTGCTTCCCAATGAAGCCGGAGCTTATCTGGCTATTCTGCATTAAGAACTCTCACTTAGAAACAAAAATCATGCAGTCTAAACCAGTAGATCTCCTCAGGGCACTGGAGTCTACAAATGAGTTTGTGGCTCTGTGCCCATAGGAATGAATGGGAGAGTGACAAAGCTTCTGCAGTTTCTCTGCACCTCTATCTGGAAATTCCACAAA
>NW_004525018.1:172950-175224 GCF_000260255.1 Octodon degus
AACTCACACTTAGAAACAGAAATCACGCAGTAGAAACACGCAGCTCTACACAGGGCACTGGAGTCTACAGACGTGTTTGTTTGCCTTTGAACGTGGACAAGAATGGGAGAGAGAACAACCTTCTGCACTTTATCTGCACCTCCAGCTGGAAAGTCACCAACTTCACAGATGAATTCTCTTAGGAGACTGAATGACTTTCTACTCTTTTCACAGCGCGGAACTGGGAAGTACTTTAGTTACGAAAGAGACGTTCTACACAGAGTTCTGTATTGCGCTATATACTGGAACAGGTATTGGATTGTCCTGCTTCTCAAAGAAGATAGACCTTTGCTGCATCTTCTGCATTAAGAACTCACACTTAGAAACACAAATCATGCAGTAGAAACAAGCAGCTCTCCTCAGGGCTCTGCAGTCTAAAAACGTGTTTGAGCTCTTTGCCCATAGGAATGAATGGGAGAGAGAACAAGCTTCTGCAGTTCCTCTGCACCTCCAGCTGGAAAGTCACCCACTTCACTTATGATTTCTCTGAGGAAACTGAATGATTGGCCACTCTTTTCACAGCGTGGACTGGGAAGTGCTTTAGTTACACAATTGACATTTTAGCCAGAGTTCTGTGTTGCGCTGTATACAGGATCAGGGATTGGAGAGCCCTGCTTACAAAAGAAGCTGGAGCTTAGCTGGCTCTTCAGCATTAAGAACTCACACTTCGAATTCAAAAGCATTCGGTAGGAACAAGCAGCTCTCCTCAGGGACCTGGAGTCTACAAACTTGTTTGTGTCTCTTTGCCCAAAGCAATGAATGGGAGAGAGAACAATCTTCTGCAGTTTTTGTGCACCTCCAGGTGGAAAGTCACCAGCTTTACAGTTGCTTTCTCTTACAAGACATTGATTTGCCACGCTTTTCACAGAGAGGAACTGTGAATTACTTTAGTTAAAAAAGTGACGTTTTAACCAGAGTTCCGTGTTGCGCTGTATACAGGAACTGGCATGGGATTGCCTTGCTTCCCAAAGAAACTGGAGCTTAGCTGGCTCTTCAGAATTAAGAACTTACACTTAGAAACACAAATCATGCAGTAGAAACCATCAGTTATCCTCAGGGCACAGGAATCTACAAACGTGTCCGTGGCTATTTGCCCATAGGAAAGAATGGGAGAGAGAAGAATCTTCTGCAATTTCATTGCATCTCCAGCTGGAAAGTCATCAAGTTCATGGATGCTTTCTCATAGGAGACAGCATGATTTACCTCTCTTTACACACAGAGGAACTGTGAAGTATTTCAGTTACAAAAGTGACGTTTTAGCCAGAGTTCTGTGTTCTGCTGTGTACAGGAACAGGCGTTGCAGTGCCCTGCTTCCAAACGAAGCTGGAGCTTAGCTAGCTCTTTTGCATTAAGAACTCACACTTAGAAATACAAATCATACAGTAGAATTCAGCAGCTCTCCTCAGGGCACTGGAATCTACAAACGTGTTTGTGGCTCTTTGCCCATAGGAATGAATGGGAGAGAGAAGAAGCTTCTGCAGTTTCTCTGCACCTCCAGCTGGAAAGTCTCCAACTTCATGGATACTTTCTCTTAGAGACTGAGTGATTTGACACTCTTTTAACAGCGCGGAACTAGGAAATACTTTAGTTATAAAAGTGACGTTTTAGCCAGAGTTCTGTGTTGCACTGTATACAGGAACAGGCATTGGAGTGCACTGCTTCTTAAAGAAGCTGGAACTTCACTGTCTCTTCTGCATTAGGAACTCACACTTAGAAACATAATTCATGCAGCAGAAAAAAGCAGCTCTCCTCAGGGCACTGGAGTCTACGAAAGTGTTTGAAGCTCTTTGCCCTTAGGAATTAGTTAAAGAGAGAACAATCTTCTGAAGGTTCTCTGCACCTCCAGGTATAAAGTCAATAACTTCGCAGATGCTTTCCCTTAGGAGACTGAATGATTTGCGCACTCTTTTCACAGTGCGGAACTGTGAAGTACTTACTTAAAAAAGTGACGATTTAGCCATTGTTCTGTGTTGCGCTGTATACCGGAACAGGCTTTGGAGTTCCCTGCTTCCCAAAGAAGCTGGAGCTTCGCAGGCTCTTCTGCATTAGGAACTCACAGTTAGAAACATAATTCATGCAATAGAAACAAGCAGCTCTTTTCAGGGCACTGGAGTCTATGAAATTGTTTGTGGTTCTTTCACCATAGGAAAGCATTGGAGAGAGAACAAGCTTCTTCAGGTTCTCTGCACCTCCAGGTGGAACGTCAAGAACATGACGGATGCTTTCTCTTAGGAG
>NW_004525018.1:176296-177313 GCF_000260255.1 Octodon degus
AGCAGCTCTCCGCAGGGCCCTGGAGTCTAAAAAGATGTTTGTGGCTCTTTGCCCAACTGAATGAATGTGAGAGAGAATAAGCTTCCACAGTTTCTCTACACCTCCAGCTTGAAATTCAGAAACTTCACGGATGATTTCTCTTAGGAGACTGATTGATTTTCCACTCTTTTCACAGCGCGTAACTGTGAAGTATTTTAGCTACAAAAGTGCAGTTTAGGCAGAGTTCTGTGTTGCTCCGAATACAGGAACAGACATTTAAGTGGAGTACCCTACTTCCCATAAAAGCTGCACCTTAGATGGCTCTACTGCGTTGCTAACTCACACTTAGAAACACAAATCATGCAGTAGAAACAAGCCGCTCTCCTGAGCACACTGGAGTCTACAAATGTGTTTGTGGCTCTTTGACCATCGGAATGAATGGGAGAGAGAACAACCTTCGGTAATTTCTCTGCACCTGCAGTTGGAAAATCACAAACATCACGGATGCTTTCTTTTATGAGACTGAATATTTTGCCACTCTTTTCACATCGAGCATCTGTAAAGTACTTTAGTTACAAAAGGGACATTTTAGCCAGAGTTCTGTGTTGTGCTGTATACAGGAACAGGAATTGTAGTGGAATACCCTGCCTCCCAAAGAAGCTGGAGCTTAGCTGGCTCTTCTGCATGAAGAACTCACACTTGGAAACACAAATCATGCAGTAGAAACAAGCAGCTCTCCTCAGGGCACTTGTTTGTGGCTCTTTACGCATACGAATGAATGTGAGAGAGATCAAACTTCTGCAGTTACTATACGCCTCCAGCTGGAATGACACTAACATCAAGGAAGCTTAATGTTAGGAGACTGCATGATTTGCGACATTTTTAACAGCTCGGAACTGTGAGGAACTTTAGTTACCAAAGTGACATTTTACGCAGACTTATGTGTTATGCTGTATACAAGAACAGGCATTGGAGTGCTCTGCTTTCCAAAGAAGCTGGACATAAGCTGGCTCGTCTGCATTAAGTACTCACAATTAG
>NW_004525018.1:179079-180053 GCF_000260255.1 Octodon degus
CACTTAGAAACACAAATCATGCAGTAGAAACAAGCAGCTCTCCTCAGGGCACTGTAGTCTGTAAACGTGTTTGTGGGTCTTTGCCATAGAAATGAATGGGAGAGAGAACAACCTTATTCAGTTTCTCTGAACCTCAAAATGGAAAGTCACCAACTTCACAGTTGCTTTCTCTTAGGAGACTGAATGATTTGCCAATCTCTTCACAGCGTGGAACGGTGAAGTATATTTTTACAAAAGTGACGTTTTATAGAGTGTTCTGTGTTGGGCTGTATACATGTACAGGCATTTTAGGGGAGTACCCTGCTTCCAAAAAAGCTGGATCATAGCTGGCTCTTCTGCATTAAGAGCTCACACTTAGAAACTCAAATCATGCAGTAGAAACAAGGAGCTCTCCTCAAAGCACTGGAGTCTACAAAGGGGTTTGTGGCTCTTTGACTTAGGAAGGACTTGGAGAGAGAACAAACTTCTGCAGGTTCTCTGCACCTCCAGCTGCCAAATAACAAACTTCATGGATGATTTCTCCTAGGAGTCTGAATAGGTTACGGCTATTTTCACAGCGCGGTACTGTGAAGTAATTTAGCTACATAAGTGACATTTTATCCAGAGTTCTGTGTTGTCCTGTATACAGGAAAAGGCTTTGGAGTGGAGTACCCTGCTTCCCAAAGATGCTGGAGCTTAGCTGGCTCTTTTGAATTAAGAACTCACACTTAGAAACACAAATCATACAGTAGAAACAAGCACCTCTCCTCAGGGCACTGGAGTCTACAAATGTGTTTGTGGCTCTTTGCCCGTAGGAATGAATGTGAGAGAGAACAAGCTTCTGCAGGTTCTCTGCATCTCCAACTGGAAAGTCACAAACTTCAAGGATGTTTTCTCTTAGGAGACTGAATGATTTTCTACTCTTTTCGCAGCGAGGAATTGTGAAGTATTTTAGTTACAAAAGTGAAGTTTTAGCTAGAGTTCTTTGTTGCGCT
>NW_004525018.1:180848-183065 GCF_000260255.1 Octodon degus
AGTCTACAAACGTGTTTGTGGCTCTTTGCCCATAAGAATGAATGGGAAAGAGAACAATATTCTGCACTTTCTCTGCACCTCCAGCTAGAAAGTCAAAAAATTCACAGATGCTTTCTCTTAGGAGACAGAATGGTTTGCCACGCTTTTCATAGCTCAGAACTATGAAGTATTTAGTTACAAACATGATGTTGTAGATACTGTTCTGTATTGCGCTGTATACAGGAAGAGGCATTGGAGTGGATTACCCTGATTCCCAAAGAAGGAGGAGCTTAGCTGGCTCTTATGCCTTAAGAACTCACACTTAGAAACACAAATCATGGAGCAGAAACTAACAGCTCTCTTCAGGACACTGGAGTCTACAAACATGTTTGTGGCTCTTTGCCCTCAGGAATAAATGGGAGAGAGAACAACATTCTGTTGTTGCTCTGCAACTCCAAGCGGAAAGTCACAAACTTCACGGATGCTTTCTCTTAGGAGACTGAATGATTTGCCACTCTTTTCCCAGCACGTAACTGTGAAGTACTTTAGTTACAAAACTCACGTTTTAGCCAGAATTCTTTGTTGTGCTGTACACAGGAACAGGCATTGGAGTGCAGTGCAATACGTCCCAAGGAAGCTGGAGATTAGCCGGCTCCTCTGCCTTAAGAATTCATAGTTAGAAACACAAATCATTCAGTAGAAACAAGCAGCTCTCCTCAGGGCACTGGAGTCTAGAAACGTGTTTGTGGCTCTTTGCCCAAAGTCATGACTGGGAGATAGAACAACCTTCTGCAGTTTCTCTGCACATCCAGCTGGATAGTCACAAAGTTCACGAATGCTTTCTCTTACGAGTGAATGATTTGCCACTCTTTTCACAGCGCAGATCTGTGTAGTACTTAATTACAAATGTGAAGTTTTGGAAAGAGTTCTGTGTTGCACTTTATACAGGAACAGGTATTGGAGTGGAGTACCCTGCCTCCCAAACAACCTGGAGCTAAGCTGGCTCTTTCACATTAAGAACTCACACTTAGAAACAAAAATCAAGCAATAGAAACAAGCAGCTCTCCTCAGGGCACTGGAGTCTACAAACGTGTTTGTGGTTCATTGCCCATAGGAATGAATGGGAGAGAAAACAACCTTCTGCAGTTTCTCTGCACCTCCAGGTGGAAAGTCACCAACATCACGGATGCTTTCTCTAAGGAGACTGCATGATTTCTACTCTTTTCACCCCGTGGAACTGTGAAGTACTTTAGTTACAAAAGTGAAGTTTAAGCCAGAGTTCTGTGCTGCACTGTATACAGGAACAGGCATTGGAATGCCCTGCTTCCCAACGAAGCTGGAGCTTAGCTGGCCCTTCGGCATTAAGAACTCACATTTAGAAGCACAGATCATGCAGTAGAAATTAGCTGCTCGCCTCAGGACACTAGAGTCTACAAACGTGTTTGTAGATCTTTGCCAATAGAATGAATGAGAGAGAGAACAAACTTATGCAGTTTGTCTGCACCTATAGATAGAATGTCACAAACTTCACGGATGCTTTCTCTTAGGAGACTGAATGATTTGCCACTCTTTTCACAGCACTGAACTGTGAAGAACTTTATTTACAAAAATGATATTTTAGCCAGATTTCTGTATTACGCTGTATACAGAAATAGGCATTGGAGTGCCCTGCTTCCCAAAGATTCTGGAGCTTAGCTGGCTTTTCTGCATTAAGAACTCAAACTTAGAAACACAAATCATGCAGTAGAAACAAGTAGCTCTACTCAGGCCATTGAGTCTACAAACGTGATTGTGGCTCTTTGCCCATAGGAATGAATGGGAAAGAGAACAACATTCTGCACTTTCCCTGCACCTCCAGCTAGAAAGTCAGAAAATTCACAGATGCTTTCTCTTAGGAGTCAGAATGGTTTGCCACTCTTTTCATAGCTCAGAACTGTGAAGTAATTTAGTTACAAATATGACGTTTTAGATACTGTTCTGTATTGCGCTGTATACAGGAACAGGAATTGGAGTGGATTACCGTGATTCCCAAAGAAGCAGGAGCTTAGCTGGCTCTTATTCCTTAAGAACTCACACTTAGAAACACAAATCATGCAGTAGAAACAAACAGCTCTCCTCAGGGCACTGGAGTCTACAAACATGTTTGTGGCACTTTGCCCATAGGAATGAATGTGAGAGAAAACAAGCTTCTGCAGTTTCTCTGCAACTCCAGCTGGAAAGTCACCAACTTCACGGATG
>NW_004525018.1:184039-185304 GCF_000260255.1 Octodon degus
CTCAGGGCACTAGAGTCTACAAACATGTTTTTGTCTCTTTGCTATAGGAATGAATGGGAGAGAGAAAATACTTCTGATGTTTCTCTACACCTCCAGCTTGAAAGTCACAAATTTAACGGATGCTTTCTATTAGGAGACTGAATGATTTGTCACTCTGGTACAGCGCAGAACTGTGAAGTCCTTTTTTTACAAAAGTGACGATTTAGCCAGAGTTCTGTGTTGCGCTGTATACAAGAACAGGCATTGAAGCAGATTACACTGCTTCACAAAGAAGATTTAGCGTTGTTCATCACCTGCATTAAGAACACACACTTAGATACACAAATCATGCAGGAGAAAAAAGCAGCTCTCCTCATGGCACTGAAGTCTACAGACAAGTTTGTGGCTCTTTGCCAATAGGAATACATGGGAGAGAGAACAAAGTTCTGCAGATTCACAACACCTCCAGATCGAAAGTCACAAACTTCACGGATACTTTCCCTTAGTAGACTGAATTACTTGCCTCCCTTTTCGCCGCTCAGTACTGTGAAGTACCTTAGTTACAAATGTGACATCTTGGACAGAGTTCTGTGTTGCGCTGCATGCACAAACAGGTATTGGATCGTTCTGCATTCCAAAGAACCTGGAGTTTTTCTGGCTTTTCCGCATTAAGAACTCACACTTAGAAACAAAAATTATGCAG
Source organism: Octodon degus (assembly GCF_000260255.1). NCBI lineage: Eukaryota > Metazoa > Chordata > Mammalia > Rodentia > Octodontidae > Octodon > Octodon degus. The sequence goes on from NW_004525018.1 coordinate 184,722, forward strand.
TGGAAACAAGCAGATCCCTCCGGGCACTGGAGTCTAACATACGTGTTTGTGGCCCTTTGCCCATAGTAATGAATGGAGAGAAAACAGCCTTCTGCCGATTCTCTGCACCTCCAGCAGGAAAGTCAAAAACATTACGGATGCTTTCCCTTAGGAGACTGAATGATTTGCCACTCTTTCAACAAAGCAGAAATGTGAAGTAATTTAGTTACAAAACTGAAGATTTAGCCACAGATCTGTGTTGCGCACTATACAGGAACAGGCATTGGAGTGCCCTTCTTCCAAAAGAAGATAGAGTTAGCTGGCTCTTTTGCATTAAGAACTCACACTTAGAAACACAAATCATGCAGTGGAAACAAGCAGCTCTCCTCACGGCACTGGAGTCTACATACGTTTTTCTGGCTCTTTGCACATAGGATTGAATGGGAGAGAGAACAACCTTCTGCAGTTTCTCTGCACCTCCAGCTAGAAAGTCACAAAATTCATGGATGCTTTCTCTTACGACTGTGTGATTTACCACGATTTTCACAGCTCGGACCTGTGAAGTACTTTAGTTGCAAAAGTCACGTTTCAGCCAGAGTTCTGT
>NW_004525018.1:186504-187331 GCF_000260255.1 Octodon degus
AAACGTGATTGTGGCTCTTTGCCCATAGGAGTGAATGTGAGAGAGAACAAGCTTCTGCAGTTTCCCTGCACCTCCAGATTGAAAGTCACCAACGTACCGGATGCTTTCTCTGAGAAGACTAAATGATTAGCCAGTCTTTCCACAGCGTGGAACTGTGAAGTACTTTAGTTGAAAAAGTGACGTTTTAGCCAGAGTTCTGTATTGCACTGTATGCAGGAACAGGCATTGGAGAGCCCTGCTTCACAAACAAGCTGGAGCTTATCTGGCTTGTCTGCATCAAGAACTCACACTTAGAAACACAAATCATGCAGTAGAAACAAGCAGCTCTCTTCAGGTGACTGGAGTATACAAACGTGTTTGTGGCTCTTTGCCCATAGGAATTACTGGGAGAAAGAACAAGCTTCTGCAGTTTCCCTGCAGCTCCAGCTGGAAAGTCACCAACTTCATGGATGCTTTCTCTTAGGAGACTGAATGATTTGCCACTCTTTTCACAGCACGAAACTGTGAAGTACTTTAGTCACAAAAGTGATGTTTTAGCCAGAATTCTGTGTTGCGCTGTATAGATGAACAGACGTTGGACTGCCGTGTTTCCCAAAGAAGCTAGAGCTTAGCTGACCCTTCTGCATTAAGAACTCACACATAGAAACAAAATTCATGCTGTAGAAACAAGCAGCTCTCCTCACCGCCCTGGAGTCTACAAATGTTTTTGTTGCTCTTTACCCATAGGAATGAATGGAAGGGAGAACAAGCCTCTGCAGTTTCCCTGAACCTCCCGCAGGAAAGTGACCAACATTAAGGATGATTACTCTTAGGAGACTGAATGATTT
>NW_004525018.1:190158-191411 GCF_000260255.1 Octodon degus
ACCTGCCCCTTCTGCATTAAGAAGTCACAATTACAGTCAAATTGCAGTCAAAACAAGCAGCTCTCCTCAGGGCACTGGAGTCTACAACCTTGTTTTTGGCTCTTTGCACATAGGAATGAATAGGATACAGAACAAGAATCTGCAGTTTCTCTGCACCTCCAGCTGGAAAGTCACCAACTTCACGGATGCTGTCTTTTAGGAGACTGAATGGTTTGCCACTATTTTCACTGCGCGGAATTGTGAATACTTTATTTACAAAAGTGATGTTTTCACCAGGGTTCTGTGTTGCGCAGTATACAGGAACAGGCATTGGAGTGCCCAGTTTCCCAAAGAAGCTGGAGCATAGCTGGCTCTTCTCCATAAAGAACTCACACTTAGAAATGCAAATCATGCAGTAGAAATGAGCAGCTCTCCTCAGGGCACTGGAGAGTACAAAAGTGTTTGTGGATCTTTGACCCTCAGACTGAATGAGAGAGAGAACAAGCTTCTGCAGTTTTTCTCCACCTCCAGCTGGAAAGTCACCCACTTCAGGGATGGTTTCTCTTAGGAGACTGAATGATTTGCAAGCAACTCTTTTCACAATGAAGAACTGTTAAGTACTTTAGTTACAAAAGTGATTGTTTATCCAGAGTTCTGTGTTGCGCTGTATACAGGTACAGGCATTGGAGTGCCTTGCGTCAAAATGAAGCTGTAGCTTAGCGGGCTCTTCTGCATTATGAACACACACTTAGAAACATAAATCATACAGTAGAAACAAGTAGCTCTCCTCAGGGCACTGGAGTCTACAAACGTGTTTGTGTCTCTTTGCCCAAACGAGTGAATGGGAGAGAGAAAAATCTTCTGCAGTTTCTATGCACCTCCAGCTGGAATGTCACCAACTTCTCGGATGCTTTCTCTTAGGAGAGTGAATGATTTGCCACTATTTTCACAGCGCGGAACTGTAAAGTACATTAGTTACAAAAGTGATATTTTAGCCAGAGTTCTCTGTTGCACTGAATACAGGAACAGGCATTGGAGAGCCTTGTGTCCCAAAGAAGCTGGAGCTCAGCTGGCTATTCTGCATGAAGAACTCGCACTTAGAATCACAAATCATGCAGTAGAAACAAGCAGCTCTCCTCATGGCACTGGAGTCTACAAACGTGATTGTGGCTCTTTGCACATAGGAATGAATGGGAGAGAGAACAAACTTCTGCAGTTTCTTGGCACCTCCAGCTTGAAAGTCACCAACTTCACAGATGCTTTCTCTTACGAGA
>NW_004525018.1:192654-193395 GCF_000260255.1 Octodon degus
AGTACAATCTTCTGCCGTTTCTCTGCACCTCCAGCTGGAAAGTCACCAACTTCACGGATGCTGTCTTTTAGAAGACTGAATGGTTTGCCAATCTTTCCACAGCATGGAAGTGTGAAGTGCTTCAGTTACAAAAGTGACGTTTTAGCCAGAGTTCGGTGTTGCGCTCTATACAGGAACAGGCATTGGAGTGCCCTGCTTTGCAAAGGTCTTGGAGCTTAGCTGGCTATTCTGCATTAAGCACTCAAACTTCGAAACAGAAATCTTGCAGTGTAAAGAAGCAGCTCTCCTAGGGCACTGGAGTCTACTAAAGTGATTGTGGCTCTTTGCCTTTAGGAATGAATGGGAGAGAGAACAAGCTTCTGCAGTTTCTCTGCACCTCCAGCTGCAAAGTCAACAACTTCATGGATGCGTTCTCTTAGGAGACTGAATGATTTGCCACTCTTTTCACAGCACGGAATTGTGAATTTCTTTAGTTACAAAAGTGAAGTTTAGTCAGAGTTCTGTGTTGCGGTCTATAGATGAACAAGCATTGGAGTGCCATGCTTCCCAAAGATGCTGGAGCTAAGCCGGTTATTCTGCATTAAGCACTCAAACTTAGAACCACAAGTAATGCAGTAGAAAAAAGCATCTCTCCTAGGGCACTGGAAGCTACAAATGTGTTTGTGGGTCTTTGAGCATAGGAATGAAAGGTAGAGAGAACAAGCTTCTGAAGTTTCCCGGCACCTCCAGCCGGAAAGTCAC
>NW_004525018.1:194838-195845 GCF_000260255.1 Octodon degus
CTTTGCCCATAGAAATGAATGGGAGAGAGAAGAAGCTTCTGCAGATTCTCTGCACCTCCAGCTGGAAAGTCACAAATTTCACCGATGCTCTCGCTTAGGAGACTGAATTATTTGCACTCTATTCACAGCGAGGAGCAGTGAGGTACTTTAGTTACAAAAGTGACGTTATAGGCAGAGTTCTGTCTTGGGTTGTATACAGGAACAGGCATTGGAGTGCCCTGGTGCCCAAAGGTGCTGGAGCTCAGCTGGCTATTCTGCATGAAGAACTCGCACTTAGAATCACAAATCATGCCGTAGAAACTAGCAGCTCTCCTCATGGCACTGGAGTCTACAAACGTGTTTTTGGTTCTTTGCCCTCAGGAATCAATGGGAGACAAAACAAGCTCCTGCAGTTTCTCTGCACCTCCGGGTGGAAAGTCACCAACTTCACGGATGCTTTCTCTTAGGAGACTGCATGATTTACCTCTATTCTCACAGCGTGGAACTGTGAAGTACTTTAGTTACAAAAGTGAACTTTCAGCCACATTTCTGTGTTGGTGTCTATAAAGGAACAGGAATTGGAGTTCCCTGCTTCCCAAAGAAGCTTAGCTGCCTCTTCTGCAGCTAAAAACTCACACTTAGAAAATCAAATCATGCAGTAGAAACAAGCAGCTGTCCTCTCGGCACTGGAGTCTACAAATGTGTTTGTGGCTCTTTGACATTAGGAATGAATGGGAGAGAGAACAAGCTTCTGAAGTTTCCCTGCACCTCCAGCCGGAAAGTCACCAAATTCACGGATGCTTTCTCTTAGGAGACTGAATGAATTGTTACTAATTTCACAGCACGGAAATGCGAAGACCTTTATTTACTAAACAGAGGTTTTAGCTAGAGTTCTGTGTTGTGCTCTATACAGGAAAAGATATTGGAGTGCCTTGCTTCCCAAAGAAGCTCGAGCGTAGCTGGTACTTCTGCATTAAGAACTGACACTTAGATACACAAATCATGCAGTACAAACAAGCAGCTCTCCT
>NW_004525018.1:196847-197667 GCF_000260255.1 Octodon degus
CAGCTCTCCTCACGGCAATGGAGTCTACAAACGTGTTTGTGGCTCTTTGACCATAGGAATGAAAGGGAGAAAGAACAAGCTTCTGCAGTTTCTCTGAATACCCATCTGTAAGGTCACCAACTTCACTGATGCTTTCTCTTAGGTGACTGAATGATTTGCCACTCTTTTCACATAGGGGAACTGTAAAGTACTTTAGTTACAAAAGTGAAGTTTTAGCTAGAGTTCTGTGTTGCTCTGTGTAAAGGAACAGGTATCCTAGTGCCCTGCTTCGCAAAGTAGCTGAAGCTGAGCTGCCTCTTCTGCATTAAGAACTCACACTTAGAAACACAAATCATGCAGTAGAAACAAGCAGCTCTCCTCAGGACACTGGAGTCTACAAACGTGTTTGTGGCTCTTTGCCTATAGGAATCAATGGTAGAGAGAAAAAGCTTCTGCAGTTTCTCTGCACCTACTTCTCAAAAGTCGCCAACTTCACAGATGTTTCTCTTAGGAGAATGAATGATTTGCCTCTCTTTTCACAGCGCAGAACTGTGAAGTACTTTATTAACGAAAGTGAGGTTTAAGCCCGAGTCCAATATTGGTTTCTATACAGGAACAGGCATTGGAGTGCCTTGCTTCACAAAGAATCTTGAGCTTAGCTGGCTCTTCTGAATTAAGAACTCAAACTTAGAAACACAAATCATGCAGTACAAACAGGTAGCTCTCCTAGGGCACTGCAGTCTACAATCGTGTTTGTGCCACTTTGCCCATATAAATGAATGGGAGAGAGAACCATTTTCTGCTGTTTCTCTGCACCTCCACCTGTATAGTAACCAACTTC
>NW_004525018.1:197993-198980 GCF_000260255.1 Octodon degus
TGCCCTGCTTATCAAAGAAGTTGCAGCTGACCTGGCTCTTCTGCATTAAGAAATCACATATAGAAACAAAAATCATGCAGTAGAAACAAGCAGCTATCATAAGGCACTTGAGTCTACAAACCTGTTTGTGTCTCTTTGCCCATTGGAGCTTAGCTGACTGTTCTACATTAAGAACTAACACTTAGAAACAGAAATTATGCACTAGAAACAGGCAGCTCTCCTCAGGCCACTGGAGTCTACAAACCTGTTTGTGGCTCCTTGACCTTAGAAATGAATGAGAGAGAGAACAAGATTCTGCAGTTTCTCTGCAACTCCTGCTTGAAAGTCACCAACTTCCCGGATGTTTCTCTTAGCAGACTGAATGATTTGCCACTCTTTTCACACCGCGGAACTGTGAAGTAATTTATTTACAAAAGAGACTTTTTAGCCAGTGTTCTGTGTTGTGCTGTATAAAGGAACAGGTATTGAAGTGCTCTGCTTCCCAAAGAAGCTGGAGTTTAGCTCTCTCTTCTGCATTAAGAACTCACACTTTGAAACACAAATCATTCCGTAGAAACAAGCAGCTCTCCTCGGGGCACTGGAGTCTACAAATGGGTTTGTGGCTCTTTGACCATAGGAATGAAAGAGAGAGAGAACAATCTTCTGCAGTTTCTCTGCACATGCAGCTAGAACGTCACCAACTTCAAAGATTCTTTCTCTTAAGAGAATGAATGATTTGCCGCTATGTTCTCAGCGCTGAATTTTGAAGTACTTTAGTTCCAAAAATTGTGCTTTAGCCAGAGTTCTGTTTTGCGCTTCTTAAAGGAACAGGCAATGGAATGCCCTGCTTCCCAAAGAAGCTGGAGCTTAGCTGACCCTACTCCATTAAGAAATCATACTTAGAAACAAAAATCATGCAGTAGAAACTAGCAGCTCTCCACAGGGCACTGGAGTCTACAAACATGTTTGTGGCTCTTTGCCCATAGGAATGAATGGGAGAGAGAACAA
>NW_004525018.1:210557-211088 GCF_000260255.1 Octodon degus
AACATCAAGGATTCTTTCTCTTACTAGACTGAATGATTTGTCACTCTTTTAACAGCGCGGAACTGTTAAGTTCTTTAGTTACAAAAGTGACGTTTTAGCCAGAGTTCTGTGTTGCGCTGTGTAAAGGAACAGGCATTGGAGTGCCCTGCTTCCCAAAGAAGCTGCAGCTGAGCTGGCTCTTATGCATTAAGAACTCACACTTAGAAACACAAATCATGCAGTAGAAACAAGCAGCTATCATAAGGCAATGGAGTTTACAAATGTGATTGAAGCTCTGTGCCCTTAGGAGCTTAGCTGACTGTTCTGCATTAAGAACTCACACTTAAAAACACAAATCATGCAGTAGAAACAAGCAGCTCTCCTCAGGGCACTGGAGTCTACAAACGTGTTTATGGTTCTTTGCCCTTAGGAATGAATGGGAGAGAAAACAAGCTTCTGCAGTTTCTCTGCACCTCCTGGTGGAAAGTAACGAACTTCCCGGATGTTTCTCTTAGGAGACGAGTGATTTGCCACTCTTTTAACAACACGGAA
>NW_004525018.1:213515-214905 GCF_000260255.1 Octodon degus
CATAGGAATGAAAGGGAGAGAGAACAAGCTTCTGCAGTTTCTCTGCACCCCCATCTTTAAAGTCACCAACTTCACGGATGATTTCTTTTAGGAGAATGAATGATTTAACACTCATTTCACAGCACGGAACTGTGAAGTACTTTAGTTACAAAAGTGATATTTTAGCCAGAGTTCTGTGTTGCGCTGTATAAAGGAACCGGCATTGTAGTGCCCTGCTTCTCAAAGTAGCTGCAGCTGAGCTGGCTCTTCTGTATTAAGAACTCAAACTCAGAAACACAAATCATGCAGTAGAAACAAGCAGCTATCATAAGGCCCTGGAGTCAAGGAACTTGTTTGTGGCTCTTTGACTATAGGAATGAATGGTAGAGAGAAAAAGCTTCTGTGTTTCTCTGCACCTACTTCTCGAAAGTCACCAACTTCACGGATTATTCTCTTAGGAGACTAAATTATTTGCCACTCTGTTCATAGCTCGAAACTGTGAAGTACTTTAGTTACATAAGTGATGTTTTAGCCACAACTCTGTGTTGCGCTGTATACAGGAACAGACATTGGAGTGCCCTGCATCCCAAAGAGGCTAGAGCTTAGCTGACTGTTCTGCATTAAGAACCCACACTTAGAAATACACATCATGCAGTAGATACAGGCAGGTCTCCTCAGGGCACTGGAGTCTACAAACGTATTTGTGGCTCTTTGCCCTTAGGAATGAATGGAAGAGAGTACAAGATTCTGCAGTTTCTCTCCACCTCCCCCTTGATAGAAACCAACTTCCCGCATGTTTCTCTTAGGAGACTGAAAGATTTGACACTCTTTTCACAGCGCAGAACTGTGAAGTACTTTAGTTACAAAATTGACTTTTAGACAGAGTTCTGTGTTGAGGTCTATACAGGAACAGGCATTGGAGTCTCGTGCTTCCCAAAGAAGCAGGAGCATAGCTGCCTCTTCTGTATTAAGAACTCACACTTAGAAACTCAAATCATGCAATAGAAAGAAGCAGATCTCCTCAGGGCAGTGGAGTCTACAGAAGGGTTTGTGGCTCTTTGCCCACAGGAATGAATGGGAGAGAGAACAAACTTCTGTAGTGTCTCTGAACCTCCACCTGGAAAGTCATCAACTTCAGCGATGATTTCTCTTAGGAGACTGAATGATTTGCCATACTTCACACAACGCGGAACTGTGAAGTTCTTTAGTTACAAAAGTGAACTTTTAGCCAGAGTTCTATGTTGCGCTGTATAAAGGCAAAGGCATTGGAGTGCCCTCCTTCCCAAAGAAGCTTCAGCTGAGCTGGCTCTTCTTCATTAAGAAGTCACACTTAGAAACACAAATCATGAAGTACAAACAAGCAGCTATCATAATGCAATGGAGTCTACAAACATTTTTATGGCTCTTTGCC
>NW_004525018.1:216025-218915 GCF_000260255.1 Octodon degus
CTTTGCAGTTTCTCTGCACCTCCATCTTTAAAGTCACCAGCTTCACGGATGCTTTCTCTTAGGAGATTTAATGATTTACTATTCCTTTCAAAGTGAGGAACTGTGAAGTACTTTAGTGACTAGTGACATTTTAGCCAGATTTAAGTTTTGCGATGTATAGAGGAACAGGCATTGAAGTGCCCTGCTTCCCAAAGAAGCTGCAGATTAGCTGGCTCTTCTACTTTAAGAATTCACACTTAGAAACACAAATCATGCAGTAGGAACACGGAGCTACCCTCAGGGCACTGGAGTCTACAAACGTGTTTGTGGCTCTTTGCCCATAGGAATGAATGGGAGAGAGAATAATCTTCTGCAGTTTCTTTGCACCTCCCGCTGGAAAGTCACCAACTTCATGGATGCTTTCTCTTAGGAGACTGAATCATTTGCCACTCTTTCACAGTGCCAAACTGGGAATTGCTTTAATTACAAAAGTATCATTTTAGCTAGAGTTCTGTGTTGCGCTTTATACAGGAACAGGCATTGGAATGCCCAGCTTCCTAAAGAATCTGGAGCTTAGCTTGCTCTTCTGCATTAAGAACTCACACTTAGAAACACAAATCATGCAGTAGAAACAAGCATCTCTCCTCAGGTGACTGGAGTCTACAAACGTGTTTGTGACTCTTTGCCCATAGGAATGAATGGAGACAGAACAATCTTTTGCAGTTTCTCTGCATGTCCACCTGGAAAGTCACCAACTTCACAGATGCTTTCTCTTAGGAGACTGAATGATTTGCCCCTCTTTTCACAGCACGTAACTGGGATGTACTTAGTTACAAAAGTGAAGTTTTAGCCAGATTTCTATGTTGTGCTGTATACAGGAACAGGCATGGTAGTGCCCTTCTTCCCAAAGAAGCTGGAGCTTAGCTGGCTCTTCTTCATTAAGAACTCACTCTTAGAACCACAAATCCTACTGTAGAAACAAGCAGCTTTCTTCAGGGCACTGGATTGTACTAACGTGTTTGTGGCTCTTTGACTATAGGAATGAATGGGGAATGAAAAATCTTCTGCAGTTTCTCGGGACCTCCACCTGGATAGTAAGCAACTGCACGGATGTTTTCTCTTTAATAGACTGAATGATTTGCCACTCTTTTCACAGCGCCAAACTATAAAGTACATTAGTTACCAAAGTGTCGTTTTATCCAGAGTTCTGTGTTGCGCTATATACAGGAACAGGCATTGGAGTGCCCTGCTTCCCAAAGAAGCTGGAGCTTAGATGGTTCTTCTGCATTAGGAACACACACTTAGAAACAGAAATTATGCAGTAGAAACAAGCAGCTCTACACAGGACACTGGTGTCTGCAAACGTGTTTGTGGTTCTTTGCCCATAGGAATGAAAAGGAGAGAGAAGAACCTTCTGCAGGTTCTATGCACCTCCAGCTGGAAAGTCACCAACTTCACGGCTGCTTTCTCTTAGGAGACTGAATGATTTGCCACTCTTTTCTCTGCGCGGAATTGTGCAGTAATTTAGTAAGAAAAGGGACGTTTTAGCCAGTGTTCTCTGTTGCAATGTATACAGGAACAGGTATTTGAATGCCATGCTTCTCAAAGAAGCTGAATCTTAGCTGGCTCTTCTGCATTAAGAACTGACTCTTAGAAATACAAATCATGCAGTAGAAACAAGCAGCTTTCCTCAGGGCTCTGGAATCTACAAACTTGTTTGTGGATCTTTGCCCTTAGGAATGAATGAGAGAGAGAACAACCTTCTGCAGTTTCTCTGCACCTCCAGCTTGAATGTCACAAACTTCACGGATGCTTTCTCTTACAAGACTCAATGATTTGGCACTCGCTTCACAGCGTGGAACTGTGAAGTTCTTATTTACAAAAGTGACATTTTTGCCAGAGTTCTGTGTTGCCCTGTATACAGGAACATGTATTGGAGTGCCCTCCTTCCCAAAGAAGCTGGAGCATAGCTCGCTCTTCAGCACTAAGAACTCACACTTGGAAACACAAATCATGCACTAGAAACAAGCAGCTCTCCTCAGGGCACTGGAGTCTATAAATGAGTTTGTGGCTCTTTGACCATAAGAAAGAATGGGAGAGAGAACAAGCTTATTCAGATTCTCTGCACCTCCAGATGAAAGTCAAATACTTCACAAATGATTTCTCTTAGGAGACTGAATGATTTGCCACTCTTTTCACAGCATGCAACTGTGAAGTACTTTAGTTCCAAAAGTGATGTTTTAGCCAGATTTCTGTGTTGTGCTGTATACAGGTACAGGCATTGGAGTGGAGTACCATGCTTCCAAAAGTAGCTGGAGCTTAGATGGCACTTCTGCATTAAGAACTCACACTTAGAAACACAAATTATGCAGTAAATACAACGAGCTCTCCTCACGGAGCTGGAGTCTACAAACGTGTTTGTGGCTCTTTGACCATATTAAGGATTGGGAGAGAGAGCAACCTCCTGCAGGTTCTCTGCACCTCCAGCTGGAAAGTGACGTACTTCACGGATTCTTTCTCTTAGGAGACTGAATGATTTGCCACTCTTTTCACAGCGAGGAACTGTGAAGAACTTTAGTTGCAAAAGTGACGTTTTAGCCAGATTTCTGGGTTGCGCTGTATACAGGAACAGGCAATGGAGAGCCATGCTTCTGAAAGAATCTGTAGCTTAGCTGGCACTTCGGCATTACGAACTCACACTTAAAATCACAAATCATGCAGTAGAAACAAGCAGCTCTCCTCAGAGCTCTGGAGTCTACAAACTTGTTTGTGGCTTTTTGCCCATAGCAATGAATGGGGAGAGAGAACAACCTTCTGTAGTTTCTCTGCACCTCCACCTGGAAAGTCACCAACTTCAGGAATGCTTTCTTTTAGGAGACTGAATGATTTGCCACTGTTTTCACAGAGTGGA
>NW_004525018.1:219015-220659 GCF_000260255.1 Octodon degus
GGAACTGTGAAGTACTTTAGTTACAAAAGTGATGTTTTAGCCAGAGTTCTGTGTTGCGCTGTTTACAGGAACAGGCATTGGAGTGCCCTGCTTCCCAAAGAAGCTGTAGCTTAGCTGGCTCTTCTGCATTAAGAACTCACACTTCGAAACACAAATCTTGCAGAAGAAGCAAGCTGCTCCCCTCAAGGCACTAGAGTCTACAAAAGTGTTTGTGGCTCTTTGCCCATAGGAACGTTTGGGAGAGAGAACCCACTTCTGCAGTTTCTCTGCACCTCCAGCTGGAAAGTCAAAAACTTCATGGATTCTTTCTCTTAGGAGATTGAATGTTTTGCCACTCTCTTCATACCACTGCACTGTGAAGTAATATTGTTACAAATGTGACATTTTAGACACAGTTCTGTGTTGCGCTGTGTATATTTGCAGGCATTTTAGTGGAGTACCAAGCTTCCAAAAGAAGCTGGAGGTTAGCTGGCTCTTGTCATTAAGAACTCACTCTGAGAATCACAAATCACGCAGTAGATAAAAGGAGCTCTCCTCCCCGCACTGGAGTCTACAAAGGTGTTTGTGGCTCTTTGCACATAGGAAGGATTGGGAGAGAGAACTAACTTCTGCAGTTTCTCTGCACCTCCAGCTAGAAAGTGACAATATTCACAGATGCTTTCTCTTAGGAAACTGAATGATTTGCCACTCTCTTCACTGCTCGGAACTGTGAAGTACTGTTGTTACAAAAGGGAAGTTTTAGCCAGAGTTCTTGGTTGCACTGTACACAGGAACAGGCATTAGAGTGGAGTACCTTGCTTACCTAAGAAGCTGGAGCTTAGCTGGCTCTTCTGCATTAATAACTCACACTTAGAAACACAAATCATGCAGTAGAAACAAGGAGCTCTCCTCAGGGCACTGGAGTCTACAAACGAGTTTGTGGCTCTTTGCCCATAGGAATGAATGGGAGAGAGAACAACCATCCGCAGTTTCTCTGCACCTCCAGATGGAAAGTAACACAATTCATGGATGCTTTCTCTTAGGAGACTGAATGATTTGCCACTCTCTTCACAGCGCAGAACTGTGACGTACATGTGTTATAATAAGGACATTTTAGCCAGAAGTTCTCTGTTGCACTGTATACAGAAACAGGCATTGGAGTGGACTACACTGCTTTACAAAGAAGCTGGAGCATAGCTGGCTCTTCAGCACTAAGAACTCACACTTGAAACACCAATCATGCAGTAGAAACAAGCAGCTCTCCTCAGGGCACTGGAGTCTATAAACGAGTTTGTGGCTCTTTGCCCATAGGAAACAATGGGAGAGAGAACAAGCTTATTCAGTTTCTCTGTACCTATAGATGAAAGTCAAAACCTTCACAAATGCTTTCTCTTAGGAGAATGAATGATTTGCCACTCTCTTCACAGCGCAGAACTGTGAATTACTTTTGTTAGAAAAGTGACGTAGCCAGAGTACTGTGTTGTGCTGTATACAGGTACAGGAATTGGAGTGGGGTACCATGCTTCCAAAAGAAGCTGGAGCTTAGCTATCACTTCTGCATTAAGAACTCACACTTAGAAACTCAAATTATGCAGTAGATACAAGGAGCTCTCCTTAGGGCACTGGAGTCTATAAACGTTTTTGGGGCTCTTTGCCTATAGAAAT
>NW_004525018.1:222962-226922 GCF_000260255.1 Octodon degus
CCAAGTTCTGTATTGCGCTGTATGCAGGAATAGGCATTGCAGAGCCCTGCTTCTCAAAGAAGCTGGAGCTTAGCTCGCTCTTCTCCATTAAGAACTCACACTTAGAAACAGAAAGCTTGCAGTAGAAATTAGCATCTCTCCTCACGGCACTGGAGTCTACAATAGATTTTGTGGCTCTTTGCCATTAAAAAGGAATGGGATAGAGATCAACCTTCTGAAGTTTGTCTGCACCTCCAGCTGGAAAGTGAAAAATTCATGGGTAATTTCTCTTAGGAGACTGAATAATTTGCCACTCTTCTCACGACCCAGATCTGTGAAGGACTTTAGTTTCAAAAGTGACGTTTTAGCCAGAGTTCTGTGTTGCGCTGTATACAAGAAAAGGCATTGGAGAGGATTACCCTTCTTCGTAAAAAGATGGAGCTTAGCTGGCCCTTCTGCATTAATAACTCACACTTAAAAACTGAAATCATGCAGTAGAAACAAGCAGGTCTCCTCAGGACACTGAAGTCTACAAACGTGTTTGTGGCTCTTTGCCCATAGGAATGAAAGGGAGAGAACATGCTTCTACAGTTTCTCTGTAACTCCAGATGGAAAGTCACAAACTTCACACTTGCTTTCTCTTAGGACACTCAATGATGTGCCACCCTTTTCACAGTGCGGAACTGTGAACTTCTTTAGTTACAATGTGAAATTTAGCCAGACTTCTGTGTTGCACTGTATACAGGAATAGGCATTGGTAAGGAGTGCACTGCTTCCCAAAGAAGCTGGAGCTTAGATAGCTCTTCTGCATTAAGAACTCACACTTAGAAACAAAAATCATGCAGTAGAAAAAAGCAGCTCTCCTCAAGGCAGTGGAGTCTAAACACGTGTTTGTTGATCTTTGCACATAGGAAAGAATGGGAGTGAGAACAACCTTCTGCAGTTTTTCAGCACCTCCAGCTGGAAAGTCACAAAATTCAAGGATGCTTTCACTTAGGAGACTGAATGATTTGCCACTCTTTTCACAGCGCGGGACTGTGAAGTACTTTAGTTACAAAAGTGACGTTTTAGCCAGAGTTCTATGTTGTGCATTGTACAGGAACAGGCATTGGAGTGCCCTGCATCCCAAAGAATCTGTATATTAGCTGGCTCTTCTGCATTAAGAACTCACACTTAGAAACACAAATCATTCAGAAGAAACAAGCAGCTCTCCTCAGCGCACTGGAGTCTAGAAACGTTTTTGTGGCTCTTTCCCCATAGGAATGAATGGGAGAGAGAACAAGCTTCTGCAGTTTCTCTGTACCTCCAGCAGGAAAGTCACGAATTTCACTTATGGTTTCTCTTAGGAGAATGCATTATTTGCCACTCTTTTCACAGCGCGGAATTGTGAACTACTTTTCTTACCAAAGTGACGTTTTAGCCATAATTCTGTGTTCGCTGTATACAGGAACTGCATTGGAGTGCCCTGTTTCCCAAAGAAGGTGGAATTTACCTGGCTCTTCTGCATTAAGAACTCACACTTTGTAACACAAATCATGGAGTAGAGATAAGCAGATCTCCACAGTACACTGGAGTCTACTAAGGTGTTTGTGGATCTTTGCCCTCAGGAATGATTGGGAGGGAGAACAAGCTTCTGAAGATTCTCTGCACCTCCAGTTGGAAAGTCACAAACTTCATGGATGCTTTCTCTTAGGAGACTGAATGATTTGCCACACTTTTTGCAGCTCGGAACTGTGAAGTACTTTAGTTACATAAGTGAAGTTTTAGCTAGAGTACTGTGTTGCCCTGTATCCAGGAAAAGGAATGGGAGTGCCCTGCTTCCCAAAGAAGCTGGAGCTTAGCTGGCTCTTCTGCATTAAGAACTCACACTTAAAAACACAATTCATGCAGTAGAAAAAAGCAGCTCTCCTCAGGGCACTGGAGTCTACAAACGTGTTTGTGGCTTTGTGCCCTACGAATGAATGTGAGACATAACAAGGTTCTGTAGTTTATATGCACCTCCTGCTGGAAAGAACACAACTTCATGGATGCTTTCTCTTAGGAGACTGAATGATTTGCCACTCTTTTCACAGCGTGGAACTCTGAAGTTCTTTAGTTACAAAAGTGATGTTTTAGCCAGAGTTCTGTTTGGCTCTGTATACGGGAACGGCTATTTTAGTGCCCTGCTTCCCAAAGAAGCTGGAGCTTAGCTGGCTCTTCTGCATTGAGAACTCACACTTAGAAATAAAAATCATACCGTAGAAACAAGCAGCTCTCCTCAGTGCACTGGAATCTAGAATCCAATTTGTGGCTCTTTGCACATAGGAATGTATGGGAGAGAGAACAAGCTTCTCTAGTTTCCCTGCACCTCCACCTTGAAGTCACCAACTTCAAGGATGCTTTCTTTTAGGAGACTGAATGTTTTGGCACGCTTTTCGCAGTGCGGAACTGTGAAGTAATTTAGTTACATAAGTGACGTTTTAGATAGAGAACTTTGTTGTGTTGAATACAGGAACAGGAATGGGAGTGCCCTGCATCGCAAAGAAGCTGTAGCTTAGCTGGCTGTTCTGCATTAAGAACTCACACTTAGAAACACAAATCATGCATTAGAAAGAAGCAGCTCTCCTTAGGGCAGTGGAGTCTACAAACTTGTTTGTAGCTCTTTGCACATAGGAATGAATTGGAGAAAGAACAAGCTTCTGCAATTTCTGCGCACCTTCAGGTGGAAATTCACCAACTTCACGGAAGCTTTCTCTTATTAAACTGAATGATTTGCCACTATTTTCACAGCACGGAACTCTGAAGTACTTTAGTTACCAAAGTGAAGTTTCCGCCAGAGTTCTGTTCTGTGTCGCGCTGTATACAGGAACAGGCAGTGGAGTGCACTCCTTCCCAAAGAAGCTGGAGCTCAGCTGGCTCTTCTGCATTTCGAATTATCAGGTAGAAAGCCAAATCATGCGGTAGAAACAAGTTGCTCTCCTGAGGGCACAGGAATCTACAAACGTGTTTGTGGCTCTTTGCCATAGGAATGAATTTGAGAGAGAACAAGCTTCTGCAGTTTGGTTCACCTGCTGCTGGAAAGTCTGCAAATTTACAGATGCTTTCTCTAAGGAGACTGAAAGATTTGCCACACTTTTCACATCATGGAACTGTGAAGTACTTTAGTTCCAAAAGTGATGTTTTAGACAGAGATCAGTTTTGCGCTGTATACAGGAACACACATTGGAGTGCCCTACTTCGCAAAGAAGCTGGAGCTTAGCTGGTTCTTCTGCATTAAGAACTCATACTTAGAAACACAAATCATGCGGTAGAAAGAAGCAGCTCTCTTCAGGGCCTTGGAGTTTATAAACGAGTTTGCGGCTCTTTGCCCCAAGGAGTAAATGGTAGAGAGATCAACCTTCTGCAGTTTCACAGCACCTCCAGCTGGAAAGTCACAAACTTCACACTTGCTTTCTCTTAGGACACTGAATGATTTTCCAGTCTTTTCACAGCACGGAACTGTGAAGTACTTTAGTTACAAAAGTGACATTTTACCCAGAGTTCTGTACTGCACTGTATACAGGGGCAGGCATTGGATTGCCCTGTTTCCCAAAAAAGCTGCAGCTTAGCTGACTCTTCTGTATTAAGAACTCACACTTGGAACCCAAATCATGCAGGAGAATCAAGCAGATCTCCTCAGGGCACTGCAGTCTACAATCAAGTTTGTGGCTCTTTTCCCTTAGAAAAAAATGGGAGAGAGAACAACCTTCTGTAGTTTCTCGGCACCTGCAGCTGGAAAGTCACAAAATTCACAGAAGCATTCTCTTAGGAGACTGAATGATTTGCCACTCTTTTCACAGCGTGGAAGTGTGAAATACCTTAGTTGCAAATGTGAAGACTTATGCAGATTTCTTTGTTGAGTTATGTACAGCAACAAGCATTGCAATGGACTACCCTGCTTGCCAAGGGAGCTGAATCTTAGGTAGCTCTTTGGCATTAAGGACACACCCTTAGAAACACAAA
>NW_004525018.1:227732-229598 GCF_000260255.1 Octodon degus
AACTTAACAGATGCTTTCTCTAGGAGAATGAATGATTTGCCACTCTTTGCATAGCATGGAACAGTGAAGTAATTTATTTACAAAAGTGACGTTTTATCCAGAGTTCCGTGTTGCGCTGTATAGAGCAACAGGCATTGGAGTGCCTTACTTCCCAAAGAAGCTGGAGCTTATCTGGATCTTCTGCATTAAGAACTCACACTTCCAAAGACAAATCAGGTGGAAGAAACAGGCAGCTCTCCTCAGTGCACTGGAGTCTACAAACATGTTTGTGCCTTTTGCCCATATTTATGAAAGAACGAAAGAACAAGCTTCTTCAGGTTCTCTGCACCTCCAGGTCAAAAGTCACCAACTTCAGGGATGCTTTCTCTTAGGAGACTGAATGATTTGCCACTCTTTTCACAATGTGGAACTGTGAAGTACATTATTTACAAAAGTGATGTTTTAGCCAGAATTCTGTGTTGCGCTGTATACAGGAATAGGCATTGGAATGCCTTGCATCCCAAAGAAGCTGGAGCTCAGCTTGCTCTTCTGCATTAAGAACTCACACTTAGAAACACAAATCATGCAGTAGAAACAAGCAGCTCTCCTCAGGACACTGGAGCCTACAAACAAGTTTGTGGCTGTTTCCCACAGGAATTAATGGAGAGAGAACAAGCTTCTATATTTTCTCTGCACCTCCAGCTGGAAAATCACCAACTTCAATGATGGTTTCTATTATGAGACTGACTGATTTGCAACTCTTTTCACAGCGCGTAACTGTGAAGTACTTTAGTTACAAAAGAAATATTTTATCCCGAGTTCTCTGTAGCGGTGTAAAGAGGAACAGGCATTGGAGTGCCCTTTTTCCCAATGTACCTCGTGCTTAGCTGGTACTTCTGCATTAAGAACTCACACTTAGAAACACAAATCATGGAGTAGAAACAAGCAGCTCTCCTCAGGGCACTGGAGTCTGCAAACTTGTTTGTGGCTCTTTGCCCGTAGGAATGAATGGGAGAGAGAACAATCTTGTGCAGATTCTCTCCATCTCCAGATGGAATGTCACCAACTTCACGGATCCTTTCTTTTAGGAGACTGAATGATTTGGCCCTCTTTTCTCAAAGCGGAACAGGGAAGTGCTTTAGTAACAAAAGTGAGGTTTTAGCCAGTGTTCACTGTTGCGCTGTATGCAGGAACATCCATTGGAGTGCCAGGCTTCCCAAAGAAACTGGAGCTTAGCTGGCTCTTCTGCATTAAAAACTCACATTTAGAAACACAAATCATGCTGTAGAACCAAGCAGCACTCCTCAGGGCACTGGAATGTTCAAACGTGTTTGTGGCTCTTTCTGATAGGAATGAATGGGAGAGAGAAGAAGCTTCTGCAGTTTCTCTGTACATCCAGGTGGAAAGTCACCAACTTCACGGATGCTTTCTCTTCAGAGATTGAATGATTTAGCACTCTTTTCACAGGACGGAACTGTGAAGTACTTTAGTTACAAAAGTGATGTTTTAGCCAGAGTTCTGTGTTGCGCTGTATGCAGGAACAGGCATTGGATTGCCCTGCTTCCCAAAGAAGCTGAAGTTTACCTGGCTATACTGCATTCAGAACTCACACTTAGAAACACAAATCATGCAGTATAAACAAGCAGCTCTTCTCAGGGCACTGGAGTTTACAAACGTCTTTGTAGCTCCTTGTCCATATTAATGAATGGAAGAGAGAACCAGCTTCTGCAGTTTCTCTGCACCTCTAGATGGAAAGTCACAAATTTCATGGATGCTTTCTCTTAGGAGACTGAATGATATGCCACTTATTTCACAGCTCAGAACTGTGAAATACTTTATTTACAAAAGTGACGTTCCAGCTACTGTTTTGTGGTGCGCTCTATACAG
>NW_004525018.1:229962-230411 GCF_000260255.1 Octodon degus
GACGTTTTAGCCAGAGTTCTTTGTTGAGCTGCATACAGTAATAGGCATTGGAGTGCTTTATACTGCTTTCCAAAACAGCTGGAGTTCAACTGGCTCCTCTGCATTAAGAATTCACACTTAGAAACACAACTCATGCAGTAGAAACAAGCAGCTCTCCTCAGTGCACTGGAGTCTGCAAACGTGTTTGTGGCTCTTTGCCCATAGGAATGAATGAGAGAGAGAACATTCTTCTGCAGTTTCTCTGCATCTCCAGCTGGAAAGACAACAATTTCACGGATGCTTTCTCTTATGAGACTCAATGATTTGCCACTATTTTCACAGCGAAGAACTGTGAAGTACTTTAGTTACGATAGTGACGATTTAGCCAGAATTCTGTGTTGCGCTCCATACAGGAACAGGCATTGGAGTGCCCTGCTTACCAAAGAAGGTGGAGCTTAGATGGCTCTTCT
>NW_004525018.1:231922-234344 GCF_000260255.1 Octodon degus
CCCTTAGGAGACTGAATGATGTGAACTCTTTTCACAGCGCGGAACTGTGAAGTACTTTAGCTACAATAGTGACGTGTTAGCGAGATATATGTGTTGCGCTATATAGAGGAACAGGCATTGGAGTGCCCAGCTTCCCAAAGAAGCTGGTGCTTAGCTGGCTCTTTGGCATTAAGAACTCACACATAGAAACCCAAATCATACAGTAGAAACCAGCAGCTCTCCACAGGGCACTGGAGTCTAAAAACGTGTTTGTGGCTCTTTGCCCAACTGAATGAATGGGAGGCAGTACAAACTTCTGCAGTTTCTCTGCACCTCCAGCTTGAAATTCACAAACTTCACGGATGATTTCTCTTAGGAGACTGAATGATTTTCCACTCTTTACTCAGCGCGGAACTGTGAAGTATTTTAGTTACAAAAGTGAAGTTTAGGCAGAGTTCAGTGTTGCTCTGAATACAGGAACAGGCATTGGATTGGAATACCCTTCTCACATAGAAGCTGCAGCTTAGGTGGCTCTACTGCAGTGCTAACTCACACTTAGAAACAAAAATCACGCAGTAGAAAGAAGCCGGTCTCCTGAGCGCACTGGAGTCTACAAAAGTGTTTGTGCTCTTTGACCATCAGAATGAATGGGAGTGAGAACAACCTTCTGCAGTTTCTCTGCACCTCCAGGAGGAAAGTCACAAATATCATGGATGCTTTCTTTTAGGAGACTGAATGTTTTGTCACTCTTTTCACAGCGATCATCTATGAAGTACTTTAGTTGCAAAAGGGACATTTTAGCCATAGTTCTGTGTTGTGCTGTACACAGAAGCAGGCATTGGAGTGGAGCACCCTGCTTCTCAAAGAAGCTAGAGCTTAGCTGGCTCTTCTGCATTAAGAACTGACACTTAGAAACACAAATCATATAGTAGAAAGAAACAGCTCTCCTCAGGGCACTGGAGTCTACAAACGTGTTTGTCTCTCTTTTCCCAGAGGAGTGAAAGGGAGAGAAAACAAGTTTCTGCAGTTTCTCTGCACCTCCAGCTGGAAAGTCACCAACTTCACAGACGCTTTCTCTTAGGAGACTGAATGGTTTTCTTTTAACAGTGCTTAACTGTGAAGTGATTTAGTTACAAAAGTGATGATTTACCCCGAGTTCTGTGTGGCAATTTATACAGGAACAGGCATTGGAGTGACCTGTTTCACAAAGAAGCTTGAGCTTTGCTGGCTCTTCTGCATTAAGAACTCACACTTAGAAACACAAATCATGCAGTAGAAACAAGCACATCTCCACAGGGCACTGGAGTCTACAAATGTGTTTGTGGCTCTTTGACCATAGGAATGAGTGGGAAAGAGAAGAAACTACTTCAGTTTCTCTGCACCTCCAGTTGGAGAGTCACCAACTTCACGGATGCAATCTCTTAGGATTGTGAATGTTTTCCCACTTTTTTCACAGCGCGGAAGGCTAGAACTTTAGTTACAAAAGTGACATTTTATCCAGAATTCTCTGTTGCACTGTATACAGGAGCAGGCATTGGAGTGCCCTGCTTCCCAAAGAAGCTGGAGTTTAGCTGGCTCTTCTTCATTAAAAACTCACACAAAGAAACACAAATCATGCAGTAGAAACAAGCAGCTCTGCTCAGGGCACTAGAGTCAAGAAACATTTTTGTGGCTCTTTCGCCTTAGGAATGAATGGGAGAGAGAACAAGCTTCTGCAGTTTCTCTGCACCTCCAGCTGAAAATTAACCAACTTCACGGATGCTTTCTCTTAGGAGACAATGATTTGCCACTCTTTTCACAGCGCGGAAATGTGAAGTAATTTAGTTACAAAACTGACATTTTAGCCAGAGTTCTGGGTTCCGCTTTATGTATACAGGAACAGGCATTGGACTGCCCAGGTTCCCAAAGAAGCTGGAGCTTACCTGACCCTTCTGCATTAAGAACTCAAACTTAGAAACACAATCAGGCTGTAGAAACATTCGTTCTCCTCTTGGCACTGGAATATACAAACGTGTTTATGCCTCTTTGCCCATAGGAATTAATGGGAGAGAGAAGAAGCTTTTGCTTTTTCTATGCACATCCACCTAGAAAGTCAACAACTTCACTGATGCTTTCTCTCAGGAGACTGAATGATTTGCCACTCTTTTCACAGCGCAGAACTCTGAAGTACTTTTGTTACAAAAGTGAAGTTTTAGCCAGGGATCTCTGTTCCGCAGTATACAGGAACAGGCATTGGAAGTGCCCTGCTTCCCAAAGAAGCTAGAGCTTACCTGGCTATTCTGCATTATGAACTGAGATTTAGAAACAAAAATCATGCAGTAGAAACAAGCAGCTCTACTCAGGGCACTGGAGTCTGCAACGTGTTTGTGGCTCTTGCCCATAGTAATGAATGGAAGAGAGAACAAGCTTGTGCAGTTTGTCTGCACCTCCAGGTGGAATGTAA
>NW_004525018.1:234766-236224 GCF_000260255.1 Octodon degus
TACTTTAGTTACAAAAGTGACGTTTCAACCAGAGTTCTGTATTGCGCTGTATGCAGGAACAGGCATTATAGTGCACTGCTTCCCAAAGAAGCTGGAGCTTAGCTGTCTCATCTGCATTAAGAACTCACACTTAGAAACACAAATCATGCAATAGAAACTAGCAGCTCTCCTCAGGGCAATGGAGTCTACAAACCTGTTTGTGCCTCTTTCCCCTTAGAAATGAGTCTGAGAGAAAAAAGCTGCTACGTTTTCTCTGCACCTCCAGCTGCAAAGTCACCAACTTCACGGAAGCTTTCTCTTAGGAGACAATGATTTGCCATTCCTTTCACAGAGCGGTACTGGGAAGTACTTTAGTTACAAAAGTGTCCATTTGCCCAGAATTCTGTCTTGCGCTGTATACAAGAACAGACATTAGAGGGCCCTGCTTCCCAAAAAAGCTGGAGTTTAGCTGGCTCTTCTGCATTAAGAACTCACACTTAGAAACACAAATCATGCAGTAGAAACAAGCAGGTCTCCTCAGGGCACTGCAGTCTGCAAAAGTGTTTGTGGCTCTTTGCTCATAGGAATGAATGGGATAGAGAACAAACTTGTGCAGTTTGTCTGCACCTCCAACAGGAATGTAAGCAAATTCACGGATGCTTTCTTTTAGGAGAAAATGATTTGCCACTCTTTTACAGCGTGGAAATGTGAAGTACTTTAGTTACAAAAGTGACGTTTTAGCCACAGTTCTGTGTTGCGCTGTATACAGGAACAGGCATCGGAGTGCCCAGCCTCCCAAAGTAGCTGGAGCTTAGCTGTCTCATCTGCATTAAGAATTCACACTTAGAAACACAAATCATGCATTAGAAACAAGCAGATTTACTCAGGAACCTGGAGACTACAAACGTTTTTGTGGCTCTTTGCCCATAGGAATGAATGGGAGAGAGAACAATCTTCTGCAGTTTTTCTGCACCTCGAGCTAGATGTCACCA
The DNA here is from genome assembly GCF_000260255.1 of Octodon degus. NCBI lineage: Eukaryota > Metazoa > Chordata > Mammalia > Rodentia > Octodontidae > Octodon > Octodon degus. The sequence goes on from NW_004525018.1 coordinate 235,738, forward strand.
ACTTCAGGGATGCTTCCTCTTAGGAGACTGAATGATTTGACACTCTTTTAACAGTGCTTAACTGTGAAGTAATTTAGTTACAAAAGTGAAGATTTAGCCATAGTTTTTGTTGCGCTGTATACAGGAAGAGGCATTCGATTGCCCACCTTCCCAAAGAAGCTGGAGCATAGGTGGCACTTCTGCATTAAAAACTCACACATAGAAACACACATCTCGCTTTAGAAAATGCAGCTCTCCTCAGGGCACTGGAGTAAACAAACGTGTTTGTGTCTCTTTGCCAGTAGGAATAAGTGGGAGAGAGAACAACCTTCTGTACTTTCTCTGCACCTCCTGCTGGAAAGTCTCCAACTTCACAGATGCTTTCTCTTAGGATACTGAGTAATTTGAAACTCTTTTTGCAGCACAGAACTGTGAAGTACTTTAGTTACAAAAGTGACATTTTAGCCAGTGTTCTGTGTTCCGCAGTATACAGGAACAGGCATGAGAG
>NW_004525018.1:237904-238869 GCF_000260255.1 Octodon degus
TGGCTCTTCTGCATTAAGAAGTCACCCTTCCAAACACAAATCATGTAGTGGAAACAAGCAGCTCTCCTCAGGCCACTGGAGTCTACAAACGTGTTTGTGGCTCTTTGCCCATAGGAATGAATGGGAGAGAGAACAAATTCCTGTACTTTCTCTGCACCTCCAGCTGCAAAGTCACCAACTTTACGGATGGTTTCTCTTAGGAGAATGAATGATTTGCCACTCTTTTCACAGTGCGGAAGTGGGAAGTATTTTAGTTACAAAAGAGAAGTTTTAGCCAGAGTTCTGTGTTGAGCTATATACACGAACAAGCATTGGAGTGCACTACTTCCCAAAGAAGCAGGAGCTTAGCTGGCTCTTCTGCATTAAGAACTCACACTGAGAAACACAAATCATGCAGTATAATCAAGTAGCTTTCCTCAGGGCACTGGAGTGTACAAAAGGGTTTCTGTCTCATTGCCCATAGGAATGAATGCGAGAGAGACCAATCTTCTGCAGTTTCTCTGCACGTGCAACTGGAAAGTCACGAACTTCACGGATGTTTTATCTTAGGAGACCAAGTGATTTGCCACTCTTTTCACAGCCCGGAACTGTGAAGTAATATAGTTACAAAAGTGACGTTTTAGCCAGAGTTCTGTGTTGTGCTGTATACAAGAACAGGCATGGGAGTGCCCGGCTTCCCAAAGAAGCTGGACCTTAGCTGGCTCTTCTGCATGAGGAACTCACACTTAGAAACACAAATCAAGCAGTAGAAACAAGCAGCTCTCCTCAGGGCACAGGAGTCTACAAACGTGATTGTGGTTCTTCAACTATAGGAATGAATGGGAGAAAGAACAAGCTTCTCCAGTTTCTCTGCAACTCCAGCTGGAAAGTCACTAACTTCACAGATGCTTTCTCTTAGGACACTGAATGATTTGCGAGTCTTGTCACAGATTGAAACTCTAAAGTACTTTAGTTACAAAAGTGAA
>NW_004525018.1:239729-241478 GCF_000260255.1 Octodon degus
GGAATGAATGGAAGAAAGAACAATCTTCTGCAGTGTCTCTACGAAGGCAGAAGTAAAGGCACCAACTTCAGTGATGCTTTTTCTTGGGGACTGAATGATTTGCCACTCTTTGCAGACCACGGATCTGTGAAGTACATTACTTAGAAAATGACGTTTTATCCAGAGTTCTGTGTTGCACTGTATACAGGAACAGGCATTGGAGGGCCTTGTTTCCCAAAGATGCTGGACCTTAGGTGGCTCTTCTCCATTAAGAACTCACACGTAAAAACACAAATCATGCAGTAGAGAGAAACAGCTCTCCTCAGAGCACTGGAGTCTGCAAAAGTTTTGGGTCTCTTTGGCCTTAGGAAAGAAAGGTAGGGCCAAAAACCCTCTGCATTTTCTTTGCTCCTTCAGCTGGAAAATCATCAAATTCACGGATGCTTTCTCTCAGGAGACCGAATCACTTGCAACTCTTCACAGCATAGATCTGTGAAGTACTTTAGTTACAAAAGTGATGATTTAGAAAGAGTTCTGTGTTGCGCTGTATACAGGAACAGTCATTGGAGTGCCCTGCTTCCCAAAGAAGCTGTAGCTAAGCTGGCACTTCTGCATTAAGAACTCACACTTAGTAACACAAATCATGCAGTTGAAACAAGCAGCTTTCCTCAGGGCACTGGAGTGTACAAACGTGTTTGTGGCTCTTTGCCCTTTGGATTGAATGGGAGAGAGAAAAAGTTTCTGCAGGTTCTCTGCACCTCCAGCTGGAAAAACACTGACATCATGCATGCTTTCTCTTACGAGACTGAATGATTTGCCACTCTTTTCATAGTGTGAAACTGTGAAGTACTTTAGGTACAAAAGTGACATTTTAGCCAGGGTTCTGTGTTACGTTTTATACAGCAACAGGTATTGGAGTGCCATTCTTCCCAAAGAAGCGGGAGCTTGGTTGGCTCTTCTGCATTTACAACTCACAATTAGAAACACAAAAAATGCAGTAGAAAAAAGCAGTCTCTACTTACGGCACTGAGTCTACAAACGTGTTTGTGTCTCTTTGCCCATAGGAACGAATGGGAGAGAGAACAAGCTTCTGAAGTTTCTGTGCTCCTTCAACTGGAAAGTCACCAAATACACGGATGCTTTCTCTCAGGAGACTGAATGATTTGCAACTCTTTTCACACCGCAAAACTGTGATGTACTTTAGTTACAAAAGTGAAGTTTAACCAGAGTTCTGTGTTGCGCTGTACACAGGAACAGGCATTGGAGGGCCCAGCTTCCCAAAGAAGCTGGAGCTTAGCTGGATCTTCTGCATTAAGTTCTCTCACTTAGAAACACAAATCATTCAGTAGGATCAAGCAACTCTCCTCAGTATGCTGGAATCTACAAACGTGTTTGTGGCTCTTTGAACATAATAATAAATAGGAGAGAGAACAAGCATCTGGAGTTTCTCTGCCCGTCCAGCAGGAAAGCGACCAAATTCATGGATGCTTTCTCTTAGTAGTCTGAATGATTGGCCTCAACTTTCACAGCGCAGAACTGTGAAGTAGTTTAGTTACAAAGGTGACTCTTTAGCCAGAGTTCTGTGTTGCACTGTATACAGGAACAGGCATTGGAATGCCATCCTTCCAAAAGAAGTAGAGGCTTAGCTGGCTCTTCTTCATTAAGAACTCACACTTACAAATACAAATCATGCAGTAGAAACAAGCAGCTCTCCTAAGGGCACTGGATTCTGCCAACATGTTTGTGGCTCTTTGTCCATAGGAATGAATG
>NW_004525018.1:242971-243979 GCF_000260255.1 Octodon degus
TGGAAAGTAACCAACTTCACGGTTGCTTTCTCTTAGGAGACCGTATGATTTGCCACGCTTTTCACGGCGTGGAACTGGGAAGTTCTTTTGTTACAAAAGTGACGTTTTAGCCAGAGTTCTGTGTTGCACTCTGTACAGGAACAGGCATTGGAGTGCCATGCTTCCAAAAGAAGCAGAAGCTTAGCTGTCTCTTCTGCATTAAGAACACACACTTAGAAACAGAAATCATGTAGTAGAAAGAACCACCTCTCCTCAGGGCACTGGAGAGTACAAACGTGCTTGTGACTCTTTGCCCACAGGATTCAAAGGGAGAAAGAAAAAGCTTCTGCAGTTTCTCTGCACCTCCAGCTGGAAAGTCAAACACATCACAGATGCTTTCCCTTAGGACACTGAATGATTTGCCACTCTTTTCAAAGCGTGGAACTGGGAAGTACTTTTGTTACAAAAGTGAAGTTTTAGCCAGAGTTATGTTTTGTGCTGCATACAGGATCAGACATTGGAGTGCCCTACGTCCCAAAGAAGCTGGACTTAGCTGGCTCTTCTGCATCAAGTACTCACTCTCAGAAACACAAATCATGCAGTAGAAACAAGCAGCTCTCCTCAGGGTACTTTAATTTACAAACGTGTTTGTGGCTCTTTTCCCATAGGAATGAATTGAAGAGAGAACAAGCTTGTGCAATTCCTCTGCGAATACAGCTGCTTAGTCAAAAATTCATGGATGCTTTCTCTTAGGATTCTGAAGGATTTGCCACTCTTCTCAAAGCATGGAACAGGGAAGTACTTTAGTTACAAAAGTGAAGTTTTAGCCAGAAATCTGTATTGCGCTGTATGCAGGAGCATGCATTGGAGTGGAGAGCCTAGTTCCCCAAAGAAGCTGAAGCTTGGCTGGCCCTTCTGCATTAAGACCTCACACTTACAAACACAAATCAAGCAATAGAAACATGCAGCTCTCCTCCGGGCACTGGAGTCTACAAACGTGTTTGTGGCTCTTTGCGAATAGGAATGAAT
>NW_004525018.1:252924-253767 GCF_000260255.1 Octodon degus
GAAACAGAAATCATGCAGGAGAAAGAACCAACTCTACTGAGGGCACTAAGTCCACAAACTTGTTTGTGTCTCTTTGCCCGTAGGAATGAATGGGAGAGAGAACAAGCTTCTCTAGTTTCTCTGCACCTCCAGCTGGAAAGTTACCAACATCATGGATGCTTTCCCTTAGGACACTGAATGATTTGCCACTCTTTTCAAAGAGCAGAAGTGGGAAGTACTTTATTTACAAAAGTTAAGTTTTAGCCAGAGTTATCTGTTGCTCTCTATACAGGAACAGGCATTTGAGTTCCCTATTCCCAAAGAAGCTGGGGATTAGCTGGCTCTTATGCATTCACAACTCACACTTAGGAACACAAATGCAGTAGAAACAAGCAGCTTTCCTCAGGGCACTGGAGTCTACAAACGTGTTTGTGGCTCTTTGCCCTTAGGAATGAATGGGAGAGAGAACAACCTTCTGCAGATTCTCTGCACCTCCAGCTGAAAAGTCACCAAATTCACGGATGGTTTCTCTTAGGAGACTGAATGTTTTGCCCCTGTTTTCACAGCGCAAAACTGTGAAGTACTTTACTTACAAAAGTGAAGTTTTAGCCAGAGACCTGTGTTGATCTGTATGCAGGACAGGGCATTGTAGTAGAGTGCCTTGCATCCTAAAGAAGCTGAAGCTTAGGTGGAACTTCTGCATTAAGAACTTACACTCAGAATCAAAAATCAAACAATAGAAACATGCAGATCGCCTCAGGGCACTGGAGTCTGCAAACGTGTTTGTGGCTCTATGCCCATAGGAATGAAAGGGAGAGAGAACAAGCTTGTACAGTTTCACTGCACCTCCAGCTTGAATGTCAC
>NW_004525018.1:254983-256648 GCF_000260255.1 Octodon degus
CCTCCAGCTGGAAAGTCACCAACTTTCCGGATACTATCTATTAGCAGACTGAATGATTTCCCACTCTTTTCACAGCACAGAACTGTGAAGTACTTTAGTTACAAAAGTGACGTTTTAGCCAGAGTTCAGGGTTGTGCTCTATACAGGAACAATCATTTGAGTGCTCTATTCCCAAAGAAGCTGGGGATTAGCTGGCTCTTCTGCATTCACAACTCACACTTAGGATCACAAATGCAGTAGAAACAAGCGGCTTTCCTCAGGGCACTGGTGTCTGCAAATTCACGGATGGTTTCTCTTAGGAGACTGAATGATTTGCACCTGTTTTCACAGTGTGAAACTGTGAAGTACTTTAGTTACCAAAATGAAGTTTTATCCAGAGTTCTGTGTTGAGCTATATACAGGAACACGCATTGTATTGTCCTGCTTAACATAGAAGCTATAGCATAGCTGTCTCTTCTGCATTAAGAACTCACAGTTATAAACAGAAATCATGCAGTAGAAATAAGCAGTTCTTCTAAGGGCACTGGAGTCTACAAACCTCTTTGTTTCTCTTTACCAATAGGAATGAATAGGAGACAGAATAACCTTCTGCAGTTTCTCTGAACCGCCAGCTGAAAAGTGACAAAATTCACGAATGCTGTCTCTTAGGAGACTGAATGATTTGGCAATCTTTTCACAGCGCAAAACTGTGAAGTACTTTAGTTACAAAAGTGATGTTTTAGACAGAGTTCTGTGTTGCGCTGTACACAGGAACAGGCATTGGAGTGACCTGCGACCCAAAGAATCTGGACTTAGCTGGCTCTTCTGCACCAAGAACTCACACTCAGAGACACAAATCATGCTGTAGAAACAAGCAGCTCTCCTCCAGGCACCTTAGTCTACAAACGTTTTTGTGGTTCTTTGCCCATAGGAATGAATGGGACACAGCACAAGCTTGTGTAGTTTCTGTGCACCTCCAGCTGGAAATTAACAAAATTCATGGATGCTTTCTCTTAGGAGACTGAATGATTTGCAACTCTTTGCAAAGTGTGGAACTGGGAAGCACATTAGTTACAAAAGTGAAGTTTTAGCAAGAGACCTGTGTTGCGCTGTATGGAGGACCAGGCATTGGAGTGGAGTGCCTTGCTTGCAAGAGAAGCTGAAGCTTAGCTGGCACTTCTGCGTTAAGAACTCACACTTAGAAACACAAAATCAAGCAACAGAAACATGCAGCTCTCCTCAGGGCACTGGAGTCCGCAAACGTGTTTGTGGCTCTTTGCCCATAGGAATGAAAGGAAGAGAGAACAAGCATGTACAGTTTCTCTGCACCTCCAGCTGGAGAGTCACAAACTTCACGGATGCTTTCTCCTAGGAGACTGAAACACTTGCCACCCTTTTCACAGCACGGAACTGTGAAGTACTTTAGTTACAAAAGTGAGGTTTCAGACAGAGCTGTGTGTCGCGCTGTATACATTAACAGGCATTGGACTACCCTGCTTCCCAAAGAAGCTGGAGCTTAGGTGTATCTTCTGCATTAGGAATTCACACTTAGAAACACAAATCATGCAGTAGAAACAAGCATTTCTCTCAGGGCACTGGAGTCTACAAACCTCTTTGTGGCTCTTTGTCAATAGGAATGAATACGAGAGAGAATAACCTTCTGCAGTTTCTCAGCACCGCCAGCTG
>NW_004525018.1:257039-262503 GCF_000260255.1 Octodon degus
GGAACTGTGAAGTACTTTAGTTACAAAAGTGACGGTTTAGCCAGAGATCTGTGTTGCGCTGCATACAGTAACAGGCATGGGATTGCCCTGCTTCCCAAAGAATCTGGAGCTTAGCTGACTCTTCTCCATTAAGAACTCACACATAGAAACACAAATAATGCAATATCAACAAGCAGCTCTCCTCAAGACACTAGAGTCTGCAAACGTGTTTGTGTCTCTTTGTCCATTGGAATGAATGGGAGAGAGAACAAGCTTCTGCAGTTTCTCTGCACCTCCAGCTTGAAATTCACCAACTTCATGGATGCATTCTTATAAAAGTCTGAATGATTTGCAACTCCTTTGACACAGCGCAATTATGAAGAACTTTAGTAACAAAAGTGACGTTTTAGCCACTATTCGGTTTTGCGCTGCATACAGGAACAGGCATTGGAGTGCCCTGCTTACCAAACAAGGTGGAGCTTAGCTGGCTCTTCTACATTAATAACTCACACTTAGAAAAACATATCATGCTGTAGAAACAAGCAGCTCTCCTCAGGGCTCTGGAGTCTGCAAATGTGTTTGTGGCTCTTTTCCCATAGGAATGAATGGGAGAGAGACCAAGCTATCGCAGTTTCTCTGCACGTCCAGATCGAAAGTCACAAAATTCACGGATGCTTTCTCTTAGGAGACTGAATGATACGCCACAGTTTTCACAGCGTGGAACAGTGAAGTCCTTTAGTTACAAAAGTGAAGTTTTAACCAGAGTTCTGTATTGCGCTCTATACAGGAACAGGAATTGGAGTGCCCTGATACCCCTAGAAGCAGGAGCTTAGCTGGCTCTTCTGCATTGAGAACTCACACTTAGAAACAAAAATCATATAGTAGAAAAAAGGAGCTCTCCTCAGGGCGCTGCAGTCTACAATCGTGTTTGTGGCTCTTTGCCCATAGGAAGAAATGGGAGAGAGAACAAACATCGGCAGTATCTCTGCATGTCCAGCTGGAAAGTCACCAACTTCATGGATGCTTTCTCTTAGGAGACGGAATGATTTGCCACTCTTTTCACAGGGCAGAACTGTGAAGTACTTTACTTAGAAATGTGTTGTTTTAGCCAGAATTCTGTGTTTGGTTGTTCAACGGAACCGGCTTTGGAGTGCTCTGCTTCCCAAAAAAGCTGGAGCTTAGCTGACTTTTCTGCATTAAGTAATCTGACTTAAAAACACAAATCATGCCGTAGAAACAAGCAGCTCTCCTCAGGGCACTGTAGTCTACAAACGTTTTTGTGGCTCTTTGCCCATAGAAATGAATGGGAGGTAGAACAAGCTTCTGCAGTTTCTCTGCACCTCCAAATGGAAGGTCAAAATCTTCACAGCTGTTTTCTCATAGGAGACTGCATGATTTGCCACTATTTTTACAGCGCAAAACTTTGAAGTACTTTAGTTACAAAAGTGACGTTTTAGCAAGAGTTCTGTCTTCTGCTGTATACAGGAACAGGCATTGGAGTGCACTGCTTCTTAAAGAAGCTGGAGCTTAGCTGGCCCTTCTGCTTTAAAAGCTCACACTTAGAAACACAAATCATGCAGTCGAAACAAGTAGCTCTCCTCATGGCACTGGAGTCTACAAATGTGTTTCAGGCTCTTTGCCCAAAGGAAAGAATGGGAGAGTGAACAACCTCCTGCAGTTTCTCTGCACCTCCATCTGGAAAGTCACAAAATTCACGGAGGCTTTCTATTACATGAGTGAATTTTTTCCCACTCTTTTCACAGCGCAGAACTGTGAAGTATTTTAGTTACAAAAGATAAGCTTTAGACAGACTTCTGTGTAGCGCTCTATACAGGAATGGGCATTGTAGTGCCCTGCTTCCCAAAGAAGCTGGAGCTTAGCTGGCTCTTCTGCATTAAGAACGCACAGTTAGAAACACAAATAATGCAATAGAAACAAGTAGATCTCCTCAGGTCCTTGAAGTCTACAAACGTGTTGGTGGCTCTTTGCCCATAGTAATGAATGGGAGAGAGACAACTTATTCAGTTTCTTTGCACCTGCAGCTTCAAAGTTACCAACTTCACGGATGCTTTCTCTTAGGAGAATGAATTATTTGCCTCTCTTTTCAAAGCGCGGAACTGTGAAGCAATTTTGTTACAAAAGTAACGTATCAGCCAGAGTTATATTTTGAGCTCTACAGAGGAACAGGCATTGGAGTTCCGTGCTTTACGAAGAAGGTGGAGCTTAGCAGGCTCTACTCGAATAAGAACTCACACTTAGAAACACAAATCATGCAGTAGAAACAAGCACCTCTCCACAGGGCACTGGAGCCTTCAAACGTCTTTGTGGCTCTTTACCCATAGGAATGAATGTGAGACACAATAAGGATCTGCAGTTTCTCTACAGCTCCAGCTGGAAAGTCAACAACTTCACGATGCTTTCTCTTAGGAGATTGAATGATTTGATACTCTTTTCACAGCGTGGAACTGTGAAGTACTTTAGTTACAAAAGTAAGTATTAGCCAGTGTTCTGTCTTGTGCAGTATACAGGAACTGGCATTGGAGTGCCCTGCTTCCCAAAGATGCTGGAGATTAGCTGGCTCTTCTGCATTAAGAACTCACATTTAGAAACACAAATCATGCAGTAGAAAGAAGCAGCTCTCCTCAGGGCACTGGAGTCTAAAAACGTGTTTGTGGCTCTTTGACCATACGAATGAAAGGGAGAGAGAACAAGATTCTGCAGTTTCTCTGCACCCCCATCTGTAAAGTCACCAACTTCACGGATGCTTTCTTTTAGGAGAATGAATGATTTAACACTAGTTTCGCAGCGCGGAAATGTGAAGTACTTTAGTTACAAAAGTGACGTTTTAGCCAGAGTACTGTGTTGCTCTGTATAAAGGAACAGGCATTGTACTGCCCTGCTTCGCACAGTAGCTGCAGCTGAGGTGGCTCTTCTGCTTTAAGAACTCACACTCAGAAACACAAATCATGCTGTAGAAAGAAGCAGCTATCATAAGGCACTGGAGTCTACAAACGTGTTTGTGGCTCTTTGCCTATAGGAATGAATGGTAGAGAGAAAAATCTCCTGCAGTTTCTCTGCACCTACTTATCGAAAGTCACCAACTTCACGGATGTTTCTCTTAGAAGACTGAATGATTTGCCTTTCTTATCACAGCGCAGAACTTTGAAATACTTTATTAACAAAAGTGACGTTTTAGCCAGAGTTCTCTGTTGGTCGCTATACAGGAAAAGGCATTGTAGTGCTTTGCTTCACAAAGAATCTGGAGCTTAGCTGTCTCTTCTGAATTAAGAACTCACACTTAGAAACACAAATCATGCAGTGCAAACAAGTAGCTCTCCTAGGGCTCTGGAGTCTGCAAAGTTGTTTGTGGCTCTTTGCCCGTAGGAATGAATGGGAGAGAGAACAAACTTCTGCAGTTTCTCTGCACCTCAAGCTGGAAAGTCACCAAGATCACGGATGCTTTCTCTTAGGAGACTGAATGATTTGCAACTGTTTTCACAGCATGGAACTGTGAAGTACTTTAATTACAAAAGTGACCTTTTAACAAGAGTTCTGTGTTGCTCTGTATACAGGAACAGGCATTGGTGTGTCCTGCTACACAAAGAACCTGGACCTTTGCTAGCTCTTCTGCATTAAGAACTCACACTTAGAAACACAAATCATGCAGTAGAAAGCAGCAGCTCTCCTCAGGGCACTGGCATCTACAAGCATGTTTGTGGCTCTTTGCCCATAGAAATGAATGGGAGAGAGAAAAACCTTCTGCATTTTCTCCGCACCTCCAGGTGGAAAGTCAACAACTTCACTGATGCATTCTCTTATGAGACTCAATGATTTTCCACTCTTTTCTCTTGGAGGAACTGTGAAGTAACTTTTTTAGAACAGTGATGTTTTATACAGAGTTCTCTTTTGCGCTGTATACAGGAACACGCATTGGAGTGCCCTGCTTCCCAACGAAGCTGGAGCTTAGCTGGCGCTACTGCATTAAGAAATCATAGTTAGAAACACAAATAATGCAGTAGAAACAAGCAGCTCTCCTCAGGCACTGCAGTCTACAATCGTGTTTGTGACTCTTTGCCCAGAGGAAAGAATGGGAGACAAAAAAACTGTCTGCAGTTTCTCCGCACCTCCAGCTGGGAAGTCATCAACTTCATGGATGATTTCTCTTAGGAGACTGAATGATTTGCCTTTCTTTTCACAGCGCGGAACTTGGAAATACTTTAGTTCCAAAAGAGATATTTTAGCAAGATTTATGTTTTGCTATGTTTAGAGGAACAGGCATTGGAATGCCGTACTTCCCAAAGTAGCTGGAGCTTACCTGGCTCTTCTGCATTAAGAAGTCACACTTACAAACTCAAATCATGCAGTAGAAACAAGCAACACTCCTAAGGGCACTGGAGTCTACAAACTTGTTTGTGGCTCTTTCCCATACAAAAGGTTGGGAGAGAACAAGCTTCTGCAGTTTCTCTGCAACTCCAGCTGGAAAATCAACAACTTCACGGATGCTTTCTCTTAGGAGACGGAATGATTTGCCCCTCCTATCACAGCAAGGAGCTGTGAAGTACTTTAGTTACAAAAGTGACGTTTTAGACAAAGTTCTGTGTTACAGTGTATACAGGAACAGACATGGGAGTGCCCTGCTTCCAAAGAAAGTGGAGCTTACCTGGCACTTCTGCATTAAGAAGTCACACTTACAAGTACATATCATGCAGTAGAAAAAAGCAGCTCTCTTCAGGGCACTGCAGTCAACATTCGTGTTTGTGGCTCTTTGCACATAAGAATGAATGGGAGAGAGACCAAGCTTCTGCAGTTTCTCTGCACATGAAGCTGGAAAGTCACCAACTTCACTGATGCTTTCTCTTAGGAAACTGAATGATTTGCCACTCTTCTCTCAGTGCTTCACTGTGAAGTTCTTTAGTTAGAAAAGTGACATTTTAGCAAGAGATCTGTGTTGCACTTTATACAGGAACAGGCATTGGAATTCCCTGCTCTACAAAGAAGCTGGAGCATGGTTGGCCCTAATGCATTAAGAACTCACACTTAAAAACACAAATCATGCAGTAAAAACAAGCAGATCTCCTCAGGGCACTGGAGTCTACAAACGTGATTGTGTCTTTTGGCCCTTTTAAAGAATGGGAGAGAGAAAAAGCTTGTGCAGTTTCTCTGCACGTCCAGCTGGAAATTCACCAACTTCATGGATGATTTCTCTTAGGAGAGAGAAAGATTTGCCATTCTTTTCACAGCATGCAATTGTGAAGTACATTAGTTACAAACGTGATGTTATACCAAAAATCTGTGTTGCGCTGTATACAGCAACAGGTATTGGAGTGCCCTGCTTCAGAAAGAAGCTGGAGCTTAACTATCTCTTCTGCATTAAGAAGTTACAGTTACAAACACAAACCATGCAGAAGAAACAAGCAGCTCTCCTCAGGGCACTGTAGTCTACAAACATGCTTGTTTCTCTTTGCCCTTAGGAATGAATGGGAGA
>NW_004525018.1:263347-264844 GCF_000260255.1 Octodon degus
AGAAACAGGCATTGGAGTGCCCTGCTTCCCAAAGAACCTGGAGATTAGCAGGATCTTCTGAATTACGGAGTCACACATTTAAACACAAATCATGCAGTAGAATGAAGCAGCTCTCCACAGGGCACTGGAGTCTACGAACCTTTTTGTGGATCTTTGCCAATAGGATTAAATTGGAGAGACAACAAGCTTTGGCAATATCTCTGCACCTCCAGCTGGAAAGTCAAGAACTTCACGGACGCTTTCTCTTAGGAGACTGAATGATGTGCCACTCTTTTCACAGTGCTTAACTGTGAAGTACTTTAGTTTCAAAACTGATATTTAAGCCAGAATTCTGTGTTGCGCATTATACAGGAACAGGCATTGGAATGCACTTCTTTACAAAGAAGCTGGAGCTTGGCTGCCTCCTCTTCATTAACAATTCACACTTAAAAACACAAATTATGCAGGAAAAACAAGCAGCTCTCCTCAGGGCACTGGAGTCTAGAAACCTGTCTATGGCCCTTTGCCCATATGAATGAAAGAGGAGGGAACAAAGTTCTTCAGTTACTCTGCACCTCCAGCTGGAAAGTCACCAACTTCATGGATGCTCTCTCTTAGGACAGTGAATGATTGGCCACTCTTTTCACAGCGCGCAACTGTGAATTACTTTAGCTACAAAAGTGACGTTTTAGAATTAGTTCTGTGTTGCACTGTATACAGGAACAGGCATTGGAGTGCCCTTCATCCAAATGACCCTGGAGCTTAGCTGGTTCTTCTCCATTAAGAACTCACACTTAGAAACACCAATCATGCAGTAGAAAGAAGCAGCTCTCCACAGGGCACTGGAGTATACAAACGGTTTGTGGCTCTTTGCCTATAGGCATAAATGGGAGAGAGAACAAGCTTCTGCAATTTCTCTGCACCTCTCCCTTTAAATTCACCAACTTCACAGATGCTTTCTCTTAGGAGACTGAATGATTTGCCACACTTTTCACTGCGCAGAACTGTGAATTACTTTAGTTAAAAAATGAACTTTTAGCCAGAGTTCTGTGATGCGTTGTATACAGGAACAGGCATTGCAGTGCCTTGCTTCTTAAAGAAGCTGGAGATTGGCTGGCTCTTCTGCGTTAAAAAGTCACACTTACAAACACACACCATGCAGTAGAAACAAGCAGCACTCCTCAGGGCACTATATTGTACAAAAGTGTCTATGGCTCTTTGCCTTAGGAATCAAAAGAAAAGAGAACAAAGTACTTTGTTTCCTCTGCACCTCAAGCTGGAAAGTCACCAACTTCACGGATGCTTTCTTTAGAAGACTGAATGATATGTCACTCGTTTCACAGCGCGGAACTGTGAAGTACTTTAGTTACAATAGGGAATTTTTGCAAGAGTTCTGTGTTGTGTTGTATTCAGGAAAATGCATTGGATTTCCCTGCTTCCCAAAAAACCTGGAGCTTAGCGAGCTCTTCTGCATTGAGAACTCACACTTAGAAACACAAATCATGCAGTAGAAACAAG
>NW_004525018.1:268806-269625 GCF_000260255.1 Octodon degus
ACGTTAGTTAGAAAAGTGCCGGTTTAGCCAGAATTCTTTGTTGCCCTCTATACAGGAACAGGCATTGGAGTGCTCTGCTTCTGAAGGAAGCTGGAGCTTATCTGTCTCTTCAGCATTAATTATTCACAGTTAGAAACACAAATCATGCAGTAGATACAAGCAGCTCTCCTCAGGGCACTGGCATCTACATTCGTGTTTGTGGAACTTTGCCCTTAGGAATGAAAAGGAGAGAGAACAAGCATCAGCAGTTTCTCTACACCTCCAGTAGGAAAGTCACCAACTTCAAGAATGGTTCTCTTAGTAGACTGAATGATTTGCCACACTTTTCATAGCACATAACTGTGAAGTTCTTTAGTTACAAAAGTGACATTTTAGCAAGAGTTCTGTGTTGCGCTGTAAATAACAACAGGCATTGGATTACCCTGCTTCCCAAAGAAGCTGGAGATTGGCTGGCTATTCTCCATTAAAAAGTCACACATAAAAACACAATTAATGCATTAGAAACAAGCAGCTCTCCTCAGGGCACTGGAGTCTACAAACATGTTTCTGGCTCTTTGCCCTTAGGAATGAATTGGAGAGAGAACAAGCTTCTGTAGTTTCTCTGCACCGCCAGATGGAAAGTCACCAACTTCACGGATGCTTTCTCTTAGGAGACTGAATGATTTGCCACACTTTTCAGAGCGCGGAACTGGGAAGTACTTTAGTTAAAATAGTGTAGTTTCAGGCAGAGTTCTCTGGTGCGCTTTATACAGGAACAGGATTTGGAGTGCCCTGCTTCACAAAGAAGCTGGAGCTTAGCTGGCTCTTCTGCATTAAGAA
>NW_004525018.1:270288-271223 GCF_000260255.1 Octodon degus
TCTTGCAGTAGAAACAGGCAGCTCTCCTCAGGGCACTGGAGTATACATCCGAGTTTGTGATTCTTTGGCCTTAGGAATGAATGGGAGAGAGAACAATCTTCTGCAGTTCCTTTGCCCCTCCAGCTGGAAAGTCACCAACTTCACGGATGATTTCTCTATGGAGACTGAATGATTTGACTCTCTTTTCACAGCTCTGAACTGTGAAGTACTTTATTTACAAAAGTGACGTTTTAGCCAGAGATCTCTGTTGCGCTGTATACAGGAAAAGACATTGGAGTGCCAGGCTTCCGAAAGAAGTTGGAACTTACCTGGCTCTTCTGCATTAAGAACTCAGACTTAGAAACACAAATCATGCAGTAGAAACAAGCAGCTCTCCTCAGGGCTCTAGAGTCTAGAAACGTGTTTGTGGCTCTTTGCCCTTAGGAATAAATATGAGAGAGATCAAGCTTCTAAAATTTCTCTGCACCACCAGCTGGAAATTCACCAACTTCACGGATTCTTTCTCAAAGGAGACTGAATGATTTGCCACTCTTTTCACAGTGTGGAACTGTGAAGTTCTTTAGTTACAAAAGTGACTTTTTAGGCAGAGTTCTGTGTTGCGGTTTATACAGGAATAGGCATTGGAGTGAACTGCTTCCAAAAGAAGCTGGAGATTCGCTGGCTCTTATGCAATAAGAACTCACACTTAGAAACACAAATTATGCAGTAGAATCATGCAGATCTCCTCAGGTCACTGGAGTCTACAAACATGTTTGTGGCTCTTTGCCCTCATAAATGAATGGGAGAGAGAACAAGATTTGCAGTATCTTTGCACTTCCAGATGGAAATTGTCGAACTTCATGGATGCTTTCTTTTAGGAGAATGAATTATTTGCCACTCTTTTCACAGCGCAGAACTGTGAAGTACGTTAGTTACAAAAGTGACGTTTTAGAAAG
>NW_004525018.1:275606-277260 GCF_000260255.1 Octodon degus
TGTTGCGGTGTATGCAGGAACAGGCATTGCAGTGGAGAACTGTGCTTCCCAAAGAATCTGGACCTTAGATGGCTCTTCTGCATTAAGAACTCACACTATGAAACAAAAATCATGCAGTAGAAACAAGCAGCTCTCCTCAGGGCACTGGAGTCTACAAAGGTGTTTATGGTTCTTTGCCCTTAGGAATGAATGGGAGAGAGAACAAGCTTCTGCAGTTTCTATGCACCTCCAACTGGAAAGTCACAAACTTCACGGATGCTTTCTCTTAGGAGACATAAGGATTTGCCACTCATTTCACAGCACGGAACTTTGAAGTAAATTAGTTACAAAAGTGACGTTTTAGCCAGAGTTCTGTGTTGCGCTGTGTACAAGAACAGGCAATGGAATGGAGTACCCTGTTTCCCAAAGAAGGTGGAGATTAGCTGGCTCTTCTGCACTAAGAACTCACACGTAGAAACACAAATCATGCAGTAGAAACTATCACTTCTCCTCAAGGCACTGGAGTCTACAAACGTCTTTGTGGCACTGTTCTGATAGGAATGAAAAGGAGAGAGAACAACCTTCTGTATTTTTTCTGCAGCTAAACTTGGAAAGTCACAAACTTCACGGTTGCTTTCTCTTAGTAGACTGAATGATTCCCCACTCTTTTCTCGGCGCAGAACTATGAAGTACATTTGTTACAAAAGTGACGTTTTAGCTAAAGTTCTGTGTTCGCTATATACAGGAAGAGGTATTGGAGTGGAGTACCCTGCTTCCCGAAGAATCTTGAGCTTAGCTTGCTCTTCTGCGTTAAGAACTCACACTTTCAAACGCAATACATGCAGTGTAAACAAGCAGTTGTCCTCAGAACACTGGAGTCTAAGAAATTGTTTGGGGCTATTTGCCATAGGAATGAAAGGGAAAGAGAACAACCTTATGCACCTTCTCTGCACCTAAACCTGGAGAGTCACAAACTGCACGGGTGCTTTCTCTTAGGAGACTGAATGATTTGCCACGCTTTTCCTAGCAGAGTCCTTTGAAGTCCTTTACTTACAAAAGTGAAGTTTTAGCCAGAGTTCTCTGTTGTGCTGTATACAGGAACTGGCAATGGAGTACCCTGCTTCCCAAAGAAGCTGGAGCTTAGCTGGCTCTTCTGCATTAAGAACTCACACTTAGAAACGCAAATCATGCAGTAGAAGCAAGCAGCTCTCCTCAGGACACTGGAGTCTACAAACGAGTTTGTGGCTCTTTGCCCATAGGAATGAATGGGAGAGAGAACAAACTTCTGCAGTTTCTCTGCACTTCCAGAAAGTAGTCACAAACTTCACGGATGCTTTCTCTTAGGAGACTGAAAAATTTGCCACTCTTTTCACAGCGCGGAACTGTGAAGTACTTTAGTGATAATAGTGAAGTTTTACCAGTCTTCTGTGTTATGCTGGAAGTAGGAACAGGTATTGGAATGAATTGCTCTGCTTCCCAAAGTAGCTGGAGTTTAGCTTTCTCTTCTGCATTAAGAATTCACACTTAGAAACACAAATCATGCCGTACAAACAATCAGCTCTTCTCAGGGTACTAGAGTCTACAAACATGTTTGAAGCTCTTTGCCCATAGGAATGAATGCGAGACAGAACAACTTTTGGATGTTTCTCTACACCTCTAGATGGAAAGTCACAAA
>NW_004525018.1:287256-291400 GCF_000260255.1 Octodon degus
TTACTTGTTCAAGTGTATCAACACAACGTTGCAAATCAAGGGCAAAATTAACTCCATTATAATAGATAACTGTAAGAAACTTGGTTTGGTATTTGATGATGTGGTGGGCATTGTGGAGATAATTAATAGTAGAGATGTCAAAATTCAGGTAATGCATAAAGTGCCAACCATTTCCATTAACAAAACAGATGGCTGCCACGTTTACCTGAGCAAGAATTCCTTGGACTGTGAAATAGTGCCAAATCTTCTGAGATGAACATCCTCATCCCTACAGAAGGAGGTGATTTTAATGAGTTCCCAGTTCCTGAGCAGTTCAAGACCCTACAGAATGGGCAGAAGTTGGTCACCATAGTAACAGAAATTGCGGGATAAGCAAAGTGCAAAAGGGTCCTTTGCCCTCTCCCTTCACACCATGGGATATATCTATCGAGAATGTTCTTGCATAGATTTCCTCTACCTTTCTGCTTTTAAATTGCTTCTCTTCTCTGAGAAGCCCAGCTACCTACCTTCACTGAAATATACTTCAGGCTGAGATTTGGGGTGGGATTGCAGGTCAGCTGCATCTTCTCTTTTCCATGTCAGCGCAGCCACACCACCAATCTGCCCCTGAGGAACTGAAGACCTGGACTTGTGCATTCTAGCTTTCAGCATTTGGGAGTTATTCGACCAACAGTCAGCACTTTAGAAAAAGCGAGACAGTCCCAAGAACTAACAGATTAGGATGTGCATACTCATCTTTTTCTAACAATGAACATGGAGGCATAGAAGTTAGTATGATCCCAGAGGGTTGTAACCAAACTAATTTTTCATGCTTCATAAGTGAGACAAAGGTTATACTGGACTAACAGTTGAGGCCTGGCTGCCTAGCATTCCAAGCAAATATGTTTTCTACAAGCATTCCTTAATTCTGCATTCCATCTTAGTCTCACTCAACCTCGAGATTGCTGATACCATAGCTACAGTAGCAGGGCCTTCATCGAGAGCAATAAAAGGAATCTGGGGCCCTCTTTCTCTGGGATTCCTATGTAGCACCTTCCAAAAGAAATGACTTTAAAAGCAAACACGCCATTCCAAAGGGTCCAGCATTTCTCCTCCTTGCTAGGTGCCTGTCACCCATCTTTACTGCCTCTTTTTGATTGTCACATTGAACAGCATAAGGCATCTGACAGAGGAGTAGACCCATCACTGCAGGTTGCTTTTAGGTCTTGATTTATCTAAGAATCTTGCTCAGCATTGCTTATGTTTCAGTTTTACCCCTGTAGGACATATCAAAATATGCAAACTTTTGTCGTGGGAAAACAGATTGTCCTGTGACTTCAGTCCATTTCCTGAGGCCTGTGGAAATAAACCTTTATGTACTTAAAAGTTATACAGAAAATAGAATAAAGACACTTACAATAATTAGAACATTGAAAAAAAAGTGACGTTTTACACAGAGTTTTGTGTTGTGATGTGTACAGGAACAGGCACTGGTGTGCGCTGCTTCCCAAAGAAGCTGGAGCGAGCCTGGCTCTTCTGCATTAAGAACTCACACTTGCAAACACAAATCAGGCTGTAGAAAGAAGCAGCTCTCCTCAGGGCACTGGAGTCTAGAAACGTGTTTGTGGCTCTTTGCCCATAGGAATGAATGGGAGAGAAAACAACCTTCTGCAGTTTCTCTGCACCTCCAGGTGGAAAGTCACCAACTACATGGATGCTTTCTCTTAGGAGACTGAATGACTTGCCTCTCTTTTCACAGCGAGGAGCTGTGAAGTACTTTAGTTACAAAAGTGACGTTTTAGCCAGAGTTCTGTGTTACCATGTATACAGGAACAGGTATTGGAGTGGAGTACCCTGCTTCCCAAAGGAGATGGAGCTTAGCTGGCTCTTCTGCTTTAAGAACTCACACTTAGAAACACAAATCATGCAGTAGAGACAAGAAGATCTCCTCAGGGCACTGGAATCTACCAACGAGTTTGTGGCTCTTTGGCATAGGAATAAACGGGAGAGAGAAGAAACTTCTGCAGTTTCTCTGCACCTCCAGCTAAAAAGTCACAAACTTCACGGATGCTTTCTCTTAGTAGAATGAATGATTTCACACTCTTTTGCCACCGTAGAACTGTAAAGTACTTTAGTTACAAAACTGACCCTTTAGCCAGAGTTCTGTGTTGCGCTGTACATGAACAGGCATTGTAGTACCCTCCTTCGGAAAGAAGATGGAGCTTAGCGGGCTTTTCAGCATTAAGAAATCACACATAAACACACATCATGCAGTAGAAACAGGCAGCTCTCCTCAGGGCACTGGAGTGTACAAACTTGTTTGTGGCTCTTTGCCCATATGAATGAATGAGAGCGAGAACAACCTTCTGCATTTTCTCTGCACCTCAAGATGGAAAGTCAAAAAATTCACAGATGCTTTCTCTTAGGAGACTGAGTGATTTGCCACTCATTTCACAGGGCAGAACTATGAAGTACTTTAGTTACAAAAGTCAAATTTTAGCTAGAGTTCTGTGTTGCGTTATACACAAGAACAGGTATTGGAGTGGAGTACCCTGCTTCCCAAAGAAGCTTGAGCTTAGCTCGCTCTTCTGCATTAAGAACTCACACATTGAAATGCGAATCATGCAGTGGAAACAAGCGGCTGTCCTCACAGCACTGGAGTCTATCAAAGTGTTTGGGGCTTTTTGCCATAGGAATTAATGGGAGAGAGAACAACCTTATGAAGCTTCTCTGCACATAAAGGTGAAAAGTCACAAATTTCAAGGATGCTTTCTCTTAGGAGACGGAATCATTTGCCACTCTTTTCACAGCGCAGACATGTAAAGTCCTTTAGTTACAAAAGTGAAGTTTTAGCCAGAGTTCTCTGTTGCACTGTATACAGAAACTGGCAATGGAGTACCTTGCTTCCCAAAGCAGCTGGAGCATAGCGGGATCTTCTGCATAAAGAACTCACACTTAGAAACACAAATCATGCCATAGAAACAACCAGCTCTCCTCAGGGCACTGGAATCTACAAACGTGTTTGTGGTTCTTTGAAAATAGGAATGAATGGGAGAGAGAACATCCTTCTGTAGTTTCTCTGCACGTAAAGCTGGAAAGTCACAAACTTCAAGGATGTTTTCTCTTTGGAGAAAGAATGATTTGGCACTCTTTTCACAGCGCGGAACTGTGAAGTACTTTAGTTACAATAGTGAAGTTTTACCAGAATTCTGTGTTACGCTGCATGCAGGAACAGGCATTGGAGTGTACTGCTTCCCAAAGATGCTGGATCTCAGCTGGCTCTTCTGCATTAGGAATTCACACTTAGAAACAAATCATTCAGTACAAACAAGCAGGTCTTCTCAGGGCACTGGACTCTACAAACTGGTTTGTGGCTCTTTGCCATAATGAATGAATGGGAGCAAGAACAACTTTATGCATTTTCTTTGCACCTCCAGCTGGAAAGTCAAAAAAATTCACAGATGCTTTCTCTGAGGAGACTGAAAGATTTGCCACTCTTTTCACACTGCAGACCTGTGAAGTACTCTACTTACAAGAGTGATGTTTTAGCCAGAGATCTGTGTTGCACTGTATACAGGAACAGGCTTTGCAGTGGATTACCCTGCTTCCAAAAGCAGCTGAAGCTTACCTGGATTTTCTGCATTAAGAACACACACTTAGAAACACAAATCATGCGATAGAAACCAGCAGCTCTCCTCAGGGCACTGGAGTCTACAAACGTGTTTGTGGCTCTTTGCCTGTAGGAATGAATGAGGGAGAGAACAACATTCTGCATTTTCTCTGCACCTCGAGCTGGAAAGTCACATACTTCACAGATGGTTTCTCTTAGGAGAGTGAATAATTTGCTACTCTTTTCACAGAGCGGAACTGTGAAATTCTTAATTGACAAAAGTGATGTTTTAGCCAGAGTTTTGTTTTGTGATGTATACAGCTACAGCCACTGGTGTGCTCTGCTTCCCAAAGAAGCTGCAGCGAACCTGACTCTTCTGCATTAAGAACTCACAATTGTAAACACAAATCATGCTGTAGAAAGAAGCAGCTCTACTCAGGGCACTAGAGTCTACAAACGTGTTTGTGCTCTTTGCCCATAGGAATGAATGGGGGAGAAAACAAACTTTTGCAGTTTCTCTGCACTTCCAGCTGGAAAGTCACCAACTTCACGGAT
>NW_004525018.1:291500-292642 GCF_000260255.1 Octodon degus
GAATGATTTGCCTCTCTTTTCACAGTGCGGAACTGTGAAGTACTTTAGTAACAAAAGTGATGTTTTAGCCAGAGTTCTGTGTTGTGATGTATACAGGAACATTAATTGGAGTGGAGTACCGTCCTTCCCAAAGAAGCTGGAGTGTAGCTAGCTCTTCTGCATTAAGAACTCATACTTAGAAACACAAACAATGCAGTAGAAACAAGCAGCTCTCCTCAGGGTACTGGAGTCTACAAAATGATTCCGGCTCTTTGCCCTTAGGAATGAATGGCAGTGACAACAACCTTCTGCAGTTTCTCTGCACCTCCAGCTGGAATGTCACAAACTTCACGGATACTTTCTCTTAGGAGACTGAAAGGTTTGCCACTCTTTTCACAGCACGGAACTGTTGAGTACTTTAGTTACAACAGTGACATTTTTGCTATAGTTGTGGTGTGCGCTGTATACAGGAACAGGCATTGGAGTGGAGTGACATGATTCCAAAAGAAGGTGGAGCTTAGCAAGCTCTTCTGCATTAAGAACTCACACTTAGAATCACAAATCATGCAGTAGAAAGAAGCAGCTCTCCTCATGGAAATGGTGTCTAACAATGTGTTTGTGGCTCTTTGCCATAGGAATGAATGGGAGAGAGAACAAACTTCTGTAGTTTCTCTGCAACTTTAGCTGAAAAGTCCCAAACTTCACTGACGCTTTCACTTAGGAGACTGAATGATTTGACACTCTTTTCACAGCGCAGACCTGTGAGGTACTTTAGTTACAAAAGTGATGTTTTAGCCAGAGTTCTGTGTTGCGCTGTATACAGTTACAGGCATTGGAGTACCCTCCTTCCCAAAGGTGCTGGAGCGTACCTGGCCCTTGAGCATTAATTACTCACACTTAGAAACACAAAACATGCAGTAGAAAAAAGCAGTTCTCCTCAGGCCACTGGAGTGTAAAAACGTGTTGTGGCTCTTTGAATGTAGGAATGTTTCGGGGAGACAACAACCTTCTGAAATTTCTCTGCACCTCCAGCTGGAAAGTCACAAAATTCATGGATGCTTTCTCCTAGGAGACTGAATCATTTGCCACTATTTTCACAGCGCAGAACGGTGAAGTACTTTAGTTACCAAAATGACGTTTTAGCCAGATTTCTCTGTTGGCTG
>NW_004525018.1:295123-296532 GCF_000260255.1 Octodon degus
TGTATACAGGAACAGGCATTGGATTGCACTGCTTTCGAGGAAGCTGGAGCTTATCTGGCTCTTCTGCATGAAGAACTCACACTTAGAAACACAATTCATGCAGTACAGACTAGCAGATCTCCTCAGGGCACTGGAGTCTACAGATGAGTTTGTCATTCTTTTCCCTTAGGAATGAATGGGAGATAGAACAAGCTTCTTCACTTTCTCTGCGCCTCCACATGGAAAGTCCCCAACTTCATGGATACTTTCTGGTGGGAGACTGAATGATTTGCAAGCCTTTTCACAGGGCAGAACCGTGAAGTACTTTAGTTACAAAAGTGACATTCTACACAGAGTTCTGTGTTGCGCTGTACACCAGAACAGGCACTGGAGTGCCCTGCTTCCCAAAGAATCTGGAGCTTAGCTGGCTCTTCTGCATTAAGAACTCACAGTTAGAAACACAAAGCATGCAGTAGAAACAAGCAGCTCTCCTAATGGCACTGGAGTCTACAAACATGTTTGTGGCTCTTTCGCCTTAGGAATGAAAGGGAGAGAGAACAACCTTCTGGAGTTTCTCTGCATGTCCAGCTGGAAAGTCACCAAATTCACGGATGTTTTCCCTTAGGAGACTGAATGATTTGCCACTGTTCTCACAGCGTGGAACTGCGAAGTACTTTAATTATAACAGTGATGTTTTAGCCACAGATCTGTGTTGTGCTGCATACAGGAAAAGGCATTGGATTTCCCTGCTTTCAAAGAAGTTGGAGCATAGCTGGCTCTTCTGCATCAAGAAATCACACTTACAAACAAAAATCATGCAGTAGAAAAAAGCAGCTCTCCTCAGGGCACTGGAGTCTACAAACGTGTTTGTGGCTCTTTGCCCTTAGGAATGAATGAGAGGGAGAAAAAACTTCTGCAATTTCTATGCACCTCCAGGTGGAAAGTCACCAAGTTCAAGGATGCTTTCTCTTAGGAGACTGAATGATTTGGCACTCTTTTCACAGCGCGGAACTGTGGAGAGCTTTTTTAACAAAAGTGAGATTTTAGCAAGAAGTCTATGTTGCACTGTATACAGGAACAGGCTTTGGATTGCCCGCTTCCCAAAGAAGGTGGAGCTTAGCTGGCTCTTCTGCATTAAGAACTCACACTTAGAAAAACATATCATGCAGTAGAGCCAAAAAGCTCGTCACACTGCACTGGAGTCTACAAACATGTTTGTGGCTCTTTGCCCCTAGGAAGGAATGAGAGAGAGAACAAACTTCTGCAATTTCTATGCACCTCCAGCTGTAAAGTCACCAACTTTACGGATGGTTTGTCTTAGGAAGCTGAATGATTTGGCACTCTTTTCACAGCGCGGAAATGTGAATTTCTTTAGTTACAAAGGTGACGTTATGACACAGTTCTGTATTGTGTTGTATATAGGAACAGGC
>NW_004525018.1:296794-297702 GCF_000260255.1 Octodon degus
GATGCTTTCTCTTACGAGACTGAATGATTTGCCACTCTTTTCAAAGCGCTGAACTGTGAAGTACTTTAGTTACAAAAGTGAAGTTTTAGCCAGAGTTTTGTGTTGTGCTGTATAGAGGAACAGGCATTGGAGTGCACTGCTTCCCAAAGAAGCTGGAGCTAGGTGGCTCTTCTGCATTGAGTAGTCACATTTAGAAACCCAAATCATGCAGTAGAAACAAGCAGCTCTCCTCAGGGCCCTGGAGTCTACAAATGGGTTTCTGGCTGTTTGCCATAGGAATGCATGGGAGAGACAACAAGCTTCTGCAGTTTCTCTGCAGCTCCAGCTAGAAAGTCACCAACTTCATGGATCCTTTCTCTTAGGAGATGCAAAGATTTGCCACTCTTTTCACAGTGCAGAATTGTGAAGTACTTTAGTTACCTAGGTAATGTTTTAGCCAGAGTTCTGTGTTGCGTTGTATACAGGAACAGGCATTGAATTGCACTGCTTCCCCAAGAAGATATAGCTTAGCTGGCTCTTCTGCATTAAGAACTCACACTTAGAAACACAAATCATGCAGTAGAAACAAGCAGCTATCCTCAGGTCAGTGGAGTGTACAAACGTGTTTGTGGCTCTTTGAACGTAGGAATGAATGGGAGAGAGAACTTCCTTCTGTAGTTTCTCTGCACCTAAAGCTGAAATGTAACAAACTTCACGGATGCTTTCTCTTAGGAGACAGAATGATTTGGCACACTCTTCACAGCTCTTAACTGTGAAGTACTTTAGTTACAATAGTGAAGTTTTTCCAGACTCTGTGGGACGCTGTATGCAGAAAAAGGCATTGGAGTGGAGTCCCCTGTTTCACAACGATGCTGGAGCTTAGCTGGTTCTTCTGAATTAACAACACACTTAGAAACAGAAATCATGCA
>NW_004525018.1:298630-300211 GCF_000260255.1 Octodon degus
TCAGGGCACTGGAGGCTACAAACGTGTTTGTGGCTCTTTGCCCATAGGCATGAATGGGAAAGAGAACAAGCTTTTGAAGTTTCTTTGCACCGCTAGCTGGAAAGTCGCCAACTTCACATATGCTTTCTCTCAGGAGACTGAATGATTTCCCACTCTTTTCACAGCGTGGAACTGTGAAGAGATTTAGTTAAAAAAGTGACGTTTTAGCCAGAGTTCTGTGTTGCACTGAATACAAGAACAGGCATTGGAGTGCCATGTTTAACAAAGAAGCTGGAGCTTAGCTGGCTCTTCTGCATAGAGAACTCACACTTAGAAACACAGATCATGCATTACAAATAAGAAGCTCTTCTCAGGGCACTGGAGTCTGCAAACATTTCCGGCTCTTTGCCCATAGGAATGAATGGGAGACAGAAAAAGCTTGTTCACTTTCTCTGCACCTAATGCTGGAAAGTCACCAACTTCACAGATGCTTTGTCTTAGGACACTGAATGATTTGGCACTCTTTTCACAGTTCGGAACTAATAAGTACTTTAGTTACCAAAGTGAAGTTTTAGCCAGAGTTCTCTGTTGCTCTGTATGCAGAAACAGGCATTGGAGTGCTCTGCTTCCAAAAGAAGCTGGCGCTTAGCTGGCTCTTCTGCATTATTGACTCACACTTAGAAACAGAAATCATGCAGTAGAAACAATCAGCTCTCCTCAGGGCACTGGAGTCTAAAAACGTGTTTGTGGCTTTTTGCCCATAGGAATGATTGGGAGAGAGAACAAGCTTCTGCAGTTTCTCTGCATATCCAGCTGTAAAGTCACCAACTTCACGGATGCTTTCTCTTAGGAGACTGAAAAATTTGCCACTCTTTTCACAGCGCACAATTGTGAAGTACTATAGTTACAAAAGTGAAGTTTTATCTAGAGTTCTATGTTGCGCTGTATAAAGGAACAGGTACTGGAGTGGAGTACCATGCTTCCAAAGAAGCTGGAGCTTAGCTGGCTCTTCTGCATTAAGAACTCACACTTAGAAACACAAATCATGCAGTACAAACAAGCAGAACTCCTCAGGGCACTGGAGTCTACAAAGATGTATGTAGCTCTTTGCCCATAGGAATAAATGAGAGATAGAACATCCTTCTGATGTTACGCTACTCCTCCAAATGGAAAGTCACAATCTTCATGGATGCTTTCTCTTTGGAGTTTGAATGATTTGCCACTCTTTTCACAGAGAGGATCTGTGAAGTTCTTTATTTACAAAAGTAATGTTTTAACCAGAGTTCTGTGCTGCGCTGTATACAGGAAAAGGGATTGCAGTGCAGTACCATGCTTCCAAAAGCACCTGGAGCTTACCTGGATTTTCTGCATTAAGAACTCACACTTAGAAAAACAAATCATGCAGTAGAAACAAGCAGCTGTCCTCAGTGCAATGGAGTCTTCAAACTTGTTTGTGGCTCTTTGCCCGTAGGAAGGAATGGGGGAGAGAACAAACTTCTGCATTTTCTCTGCACCTCTAGCTGGAAAGTCACATACGTCACGGATGGTTTCTATTAGGAGAGTGAATGATTTGCCCCTCTTTTCACAGAGTAGAACTGTGAA
>NW_004525018.1:300531-301490 GCF_000260255.1 Octodon degus
CTCAGGGCACTGGAGTGTACAAACGCGTTTGTGGCTCTTTGACCAAAGGAATGAACGGGAGAGAAAACAACCTTCTGCAGTTTCTCTGCACCACCAGCTGGGAAATCACCAACTTCATGGATGCTTTCTCCTAGAAGACGGAAAGATTTGCCTCTCTTTTCACAGCGGGGAACTGTGAAGTATTTTAGTTACAAAAGGGAAGATTTAGCCAGAATTCTGTGGTGCGCTGAATACAGGAACAGGCATTGGAGTGGAGTACCCTACATCTCAAAGAAGCTGGACATTAGCTGGCTCTCGGCATTACGAACTCACACGTAGAAGCACACATCATTCAGTAGAAAGAAGCAGCTCTGCACTGGGCACTGGAGTCTACAAGCATGTTTGTGGCTCTTTGCCCATAGGAATGAATGTGAGAGACAACAACCTTCTGCAGTTCCTCTTCACTTTCAGTTGGAATGTCACTACCTTAACGGATGCTTTCTCTTAGGTGAATAAATGATTTGTCTCTTTTTCCCAGCGCGGAACTGTGAAGTCCTTTAGTTACGAACGTGACGATTTAGCCACAGATCTGTGTTGTTCTGTATACAGGAACAGGATTTGGACTAGAATACCCTGCTTCCCAAAAAAGCTGGAGATTAGCTGGCTATTCTGCATTAAGAACTCACACTTAGAAACACAAATCATGCAGGAGAAACAAGCAGCTCTAATCAGAGCACTGGAATCTACAAACGTGTTCGTGGCTCTTTGCCCATAGGAATGAATGGGGGGTAGAAAAAACTTCTGCAGTTTCTCAGCGCCTCCTTGTCGAAAGTCAAAAACTTCACGGATGCTTTCTCTTAGGAGACTGAATGATTTGCCACTCTTCTCACATCACGGATCTATGAAGTACTTTACTTACAAAAGTGAATTTAAGCCACAGTTCTGTGTTGCGCAATTTACAGGAACATGCATTGGAAAGC
>NW_004525018.1:303264-303870 GCF_000260255.1 Octodon degus
CAGCTCTCCTCAGGGCACTGGAGTCTAGAAACGTGTTTGTGGCTCTTTGCCCTTAGGAATGAATGGGCGAGAGAACAAACTTCTGCACTTTCTCCGCACCTAAAGGTGGAAAGTCAAAAACTTCACAGACGCTTTCTCTTAGGAGACTGAATGATTTGCTACTCTTTTCACAGCACGGAACTGTGAAGTACTTTGGTTAAAAAAGTGAAGTTTTAGCCAGATTTCTGTGTTGCGCTGTATACAGGAACAGACATTGGTGTGATCTTCTTCCCAAAGAAGCTGGAGCTTAGCTGGCTCTTCTGCATTAAGAAGTCACACTAAGAGATTGTAACTCTTTGCCCATAGGAATGAATGGGAGAGAGAACAAACTCAGGCAGTTTCTCTGCACCTCCAGTTGGAAAGTCACAAACTTCACAGATGCTCTCTCTTAGGAGACTGAATGATTTGCCACTCTTTTCACATCGCGGATCTAGGAGGTACGTTACTTACAAAAGTGGCATTTTAGCGAGAGGTCTGTTTTGTGCTGGATACAGGAACAAGCATTGGAGTGCCCTGCTTCCCAAAGAAGCTGGAGCTTAGCTGGCTCTTCTGCATTAAGAACTCACA
>NW_004525018.1:330451-331130 GCF_000260255.1 Octodon degus
CTGTGAAATACTTTACTTACAAAAGTGAAGTTTTAGCCAGAGTTTTCTGTTGCACCATATACAGGAACAGGCATTGGAGTTCCAACTTCCCAAAGAAGCTGGAGCTTAGGTCGATCTTCTGCATTAACAACTCAAACTTAAAAACACAAATCATGCTTTAGAAACAAGCAGGTCTCCTCAGAGCACAGGAGTTTGCAAACGTGTATTTGTCTCTTTGCTCATAGGAATGAATGGGAGAGGGAAAATGCTTCTGCAGTTTCTCTGCACCTCCAGCTCGAAAGTCACCAACTTCACAGATGCTTTCACTTAGGAGACTGAATGATTTGCCACTCTTTTCACAACACGAATCTGTAAAGTACTTTACTTACAAAAGTGAAGATTTATGCTGAGTTCTGTGTTGCGCTGTTTGCAGGAACAGGCATTGGAGTGCTCTGCTTTCAGAGAAGCTGGAGCATAGCTGGCCCTTCTGCATTAAGAACTCACACTTAGAAACAGAAATCATGCAGTAGAAACAAGCTACTATCCTCAGGGCACTGGAATCTACAAACGAGTTTGTAGCTCTATACCCATAGGAATGAATTAGTGTGAGAACAATCTTTTGCAGTTTCTCTGCACCTCTGGCTGGAAAGTCACCAACTTCACACATGCTTTCTCTCAGGAGACTGAATGATTTGCCACT
>NW_004525018.1:332352-333847 GCF_000260255.1 Octodon degus
AAGCTGGAGCATACCTGGCTCCTCCACATCAAGAACTCACACGTAGAAACACAAATCATGCTGTAGAAACAAGCAGCTCTCGCCAGGCCACTGGAATCTACAAACGTGTTTGTGGCTCTTTGCCCATATTAAAGAATGGCAGAGAGAACAAGCTTGATCAGTTTCTCTGCACCTCCAGCTCTAAATTAAGCAATTTCACGGATGCTTTTTCTCAGGAGACAGAATGATTTGCCACTCCTTTCACAGCGCAGATCAGTGAAGTTCTTTCCTTACAAATGTGATGTTTTAGCCAGAGTTCTATGTTGCACAGTATACAAGAACAGGCATTGGAGTGCCCTGCTTCCCAAAGAAGCTGGAGCTTAGCTGGCTCTTCTGCATTAAGAACTCCCACTTAGAAACAGAAATCATGCAGTAGAAACAAGGAGCTCTCCTAAGAGCACTGTACTCTACAAACGTGTTTGTGGCTCTTTGCCCCTAGGAATGAAAGCAAGAGAGAAAGATCTTCCTCAGTTGCTCTGCAACTGCAGGTGGAAATTCACCATATTCACAGATGCTTTCTCTTAGGAGACTGAATGATTTGCCACTCTTTTCACAGCACGGAAATGTGAAGTACTTTACTCATAAAAGAGACATTTTAGCCGGAGTTCTGTATTGCGCTGTATTCAGGAACAGGCATTGGAGTGCCCACCTTCCCAAAGAAGCTGTAGCTTAGCTAGCACTTCAGTATTAAGAACTCACACTTAGAAACACAAATCAAGCAGTAGAAACAAGCAGCACTCCTCAGGGCACTGGATTCTACAAATGTGTTTTTGGCTTTTTCCTCTTAGGCATGCATAGGGGGCACAACAAGCATCTTCAGATTCTCTGCACCTCAAGCTGGAAAGTCACCAACTTCACGGATGCTTTCTGTTAGGAGACGGAATGATTTTCCACTCTTTTCACAGCACTTAACTGTGAAGTACATAAGTTTCAAAAGTGAAGTTTTAGCCAGAATTCTTTGTTGTGCTGTATACACGAACAGGCATTGGAGTGCCATGCTTCCCAAAGAAGCTAGAGCTTAGCCTGCTCTTCTGCATTAAGAACTCATACTTAGAAACACACATCATACACTAGAAACAAGCAGCTCTCCTCAGGGCACTAAAGTGTACAAACGTGTTTGTGTCTCTTTGCCCACAGGAATGAGAGCGGGGCGGAAAAACCTTGTGTAGTTTCTCTGCACCTCCACCTGGAAAGTTCTCATTGTCATGGATGCTTTCACTTAATAGACTGAAAGATTTGAAAGTCTTTTCACAGCGAGGAACTGTGAAGTATTTTAGTTACAAGAGTGACGTTTTAGCCAGAGTTCTGTGTTGCGATGTATACAGGAACAGGCATTGAAATGCCCAACTTTCCAAAGAACCTGGCACTTATCTGGCTATTCTGCATTAAGAACTCACACTTAGAAACACAAATCATGCAGTAGAAACAAACAGCTCTCCTCAGGGCACTGGAGTCT
>NW_004525018.1:334413-335230 GCF_000260255.1 Octodon degus
GTAATGAATGGGAGAGAGAACAAGCTTCTGCAGTTTCTCTGCACCTCCAGCTGGAAAGTCACCATCTTCACGGATGCTTTCCCTTAGGAGACTGAATGATTTGCCACTCTTTTCACAGGGCGGAACTGTGAAGTACTTTAGTCAGAAAAGTGATATTTTAGCCAGAGTTCTGTGTTGCGCTGTATACAGGAACAGGCTTTGGATTGTTCTGCTTCCCAAAGAAGCTGGAGCTTATCTGGCCACTCTGCAATAAGAACTCACACTTAGAAAAACAAATCATGCAGTAGAAACAAGCAGCTCTCCTCAGGACACTGGAGTCCTCAAACGTGTTTGTGGCTCTTTGCACGTAGCAATGAATGGGAGACAGAACAAGCTTCTGCAGTTTCTCTGCACCTCCAGCTGGAAACTCAACCAGTTCATGGATTCTTTCTCGTAGGAGACTGAATGATTTGCAACTCCTTTCACAGGGAGGAACTGTGAAGTACTTTATTTGAAAAAGTGATAAGTTAGCCAGAGATCCGTGTTGCACATTATACAGGAACAGGCATTGGAGTGCTCTGCTTCCCAAAGAAGCTGGAGCTTAACTGGCTGTTCTGCATTAAGAACTCACAATTAGAAAAAGAAATCATGCAGTAGAAACAAGGAGCTCTCCTCAGGGCACTGCAGTCTACAAACGTGTTTATGCCTCTTTGCCCATAGGAATGAATGGCAGAGAGAACAAGCTTCTGTAGTTTCTCTGCACCTCCAGCTGGAAATTTACCAACTTCTCGGATGCTTTCTCTTAGGAGACTGAATGATTTGGCACTCATTTCACAGC
>NW_004525018.1:336493-341460 GCF_000260255.1 Octodon degus
TGTTTGTGGCTCTATCGCCTTAGGAATGAATGGGAGATAGAAGAATCTTCTGAAGTTTCTATACACCTTCACGTGGAAAGTCACAAAATTTACGTATGCTTTCTCTTAGGAGACTGAATGATTTGCCACTCTTTTCCTGCGCGGAACTGTGTAGTACTTCAGTTACAAAAGTGAAGTTTTAGACAGTGTTCTGTTTTGCACTGTATACAGGAACAGGCATTGGAGTGCCTTGGTTCTCAAAGAAGCTGGAGCATAGTTGGCCCTTCTGCATTAAGAACTCACACTTAGAAACACAAATCATGCAGTAGAAACAAGCAGCTCTCCTCAGGGCACTGGTGTCTAGAAACGTGTTTGTGGCTCTTTGAACATAGGAAAGAATGGGAGAGAGAAAAAACTTCAGCAGTTTCTTTGCACCTCCAGGTGGAAAGTCACAAACTTCACGGATGCGTTCTCTTAGCAGACTGAATGATTTTCCACACTTTTTGCAGCATAAAATATGAAGTACTTTAGTTACAAAAGTGACGTTTTAGCCAGAGTTCTCTGTTGCGTTGTATACAAGAACAGGCATTCGAGGTCACTGCTTCAAAAATAAGCTAGAGCTTAGCTGGCTCTTCTGCATTAAGAAGTCACACTTATAAACACAAATCATGCAGTAGAGAGAAGAACCTCTCCTCAGGCCACTGGAGTCCAGAAACGTGTTTGTGGCTCTTTTGTCTTAGGAATGAATGGCAGAGGGAAGGAACTCGAGAAGATTCTCTGCATCTCCGGTTTGAAAGTCACAAACATCACGGATGCTTTCTCTTAGGAGACTGAATGATTTGCCACTCTTTTCACAGAGTGGAACTCTGACGTACTTTAGTTACAAATGTGACATTTTAGCCAGAGTTCTGTGTTGCGCTGTATACAGGAACAGGCATTCGAATGCACTGCTTCCCAAAGAAGCTGGAGCTTAGCTGGCTCTTCTGCATTAAGTATTCACACTTAGAAACCCAAATCATGCAGTAGAAACAAGCAGCTCTCCTCAGGGCACTGGAGCCTAGAAACTTGTTTGTGGCTCTTTTCAATAAGAATGAGTGAGAGACAGAACAAACTTCTGCACTTTCTCTGCAAATCCTTGTTGAAAGTCACAAACTTCACGGTTGCTTTCACTTAGGAGACTGAATGATTTTTCTCTCTTTTCACAGAGTGGAACTGTGAAGAACTATAGTTACAAAAGTGACATTTTTGGCAGCGTTCTGTGTTGCGCTGTATACAGGAACAGGCATTTTAGTGACTTGCTTCCCAAAGAAGCTGGAGCTTAGCTGGCTCTTCTGCATTAAGAACTCACACTTAGAATCACAAATCATGCACTAGAAACAAGCAGCTCTCCTCAGGGCACTGGAGTCTAGAAACGTGATTGTGGCTCTTTCTGTTTATTAATGAATGGGAGAGAGAACAAACTTCTGCAGTTTCTCTGCACCTCCCGGTGGAAAGTCACAAAATTCACGGATGCTTTCTCTTAGGAGACTGAATGATTTGTCACTCTTTTCAATGCGTGGAACTGTGAAGCATTTTGTTTACAAAAGTGACGTTTTAGCGACAGTTCTGTGTTGTGCTGTATACAGGAATAGGCATTGGAGTGCACTGCTTTGCAAAGAAGCTGGAGCTTAGCTGGCAGTTCGGCATGAAGAAATCACACATAGAAACACAAATCATGCAGTAGAAACAAGTAGGTCTTCTCAGGGCAATGGAGTCTAGAAACGTGTTTATGTCTCTTTCACCTTAGGAATGAATGGGAGAGAGAAAGAAACTTCTGCAGCTTCTCTGCACATTCTCATGGAAAGTAACAATCCTCATGGATGCTTTCTCTTAGGAGACTGAATGATTTGCCACTCATTTCACAGCACGGATCTGTGAAGTACTTTATTTACAAAAGTGATGCTTTAGACAGAGTTCTCTGTTGCACTGTATACAGGAACAGGCATTCAAGTGCACTGCTTCAAAAAGAAGCTGGAGCTTAGTTGGCTCTTCTGCATTAAGAACTCACACTTAGAAACACAAATCATGCAGTAGAAACAAGCAGCTCTCCTCAGGGCAATGGAGTCTAGAAACATGTTTGTGGCTCTTTGCCCTTAGGAATCAAAGGCAGAGAGAACAAACTTCTGCAGTTTCTGTGCACCTCCAGGTGGAAAGTCACAAACTTCACGGATGCTCTCTCTTAGGAGACTGAATGATTTGCCACTCTTTTACAGCGCGGAGCTGTTAAGTACTTTAATTACAAAAGTGACATTTTAGCCAGGCTTCAGTGTTGCCCTGTATACAGGAACAGGCATTGGAGTGCCTTGCTTTCCAAAGAAGCTGGAGCTTAGCTGGCTCTTCTGCGTTAAGAACTCACACTTAGAATCACACATCATGCAGTAGATACGGGGAGCTCTCCTGAGGGCACTGGAGTCTACAAATTTGTTTGAGGCTCTTTGCCCATAGGAACGAATGGGAGTGAGAACAACCTTCTAAACTTTCTCTGCACCTCCATCTGGAAAGTAACAAAATTCACGGATGCTTTCTCTGAGTTGACTGAATGATTTTCCACTCTTTTTACAGCACAGACCAATGAAGTACTTTAGTTACAAAAGTGACGTTTTAGCTAGAGATCTGTGTTGCGCTGTATACAGGAACAGGTATTGGAGTGGAGTACCCTCCTTCCCAAGGAAGTTTGAGCTTAGCTGGCTCTTCTGCATTAAGAACTCACACTTTGAAATGCAAATTATGCAGAAGAAACAAGCAGCACCCCTCAAAGCACCAGAGTCTACCAATGTGTTTGGGTCTTTTTGCCATATGAATGAATGGGAGAGAGAAAAAACATATGCAGCTTCTCTGCACCTCCAGCTGGAAAGTCACAAACTTCACGGATGCTTTCTCTTAGGAGACTGAATGACTTGCCACTCTTTTCACAGCGCAGACCTGTGATGTCCTTCTGTTACAAAAGTGAAGATTTAGCCAGAGCTCTCTGTTCCGATGTATAGAGGAACTCACCGTGGAGTACCCTGCTTCCCAAAGAAGCTGGAGCTTAGCTGCCTCTTCTGCATTAAAAACTCACACTTAGAAACACAAATCATGCAGTATAAACAAGCAGCTCTTCTCAGGGTACTGGAGTCCAGAAACGTGTTTGTGGCTGTTTACCCATAGGAATGAATAGCAGAGATAACAAGATTGATCAGTTTCTCTGCACCTTCAATTGAAAAGTCACCAACTTCACGGATTCTTTCTTTTAGGAGACTGAATAATTTACCACTCTTTTCACAGCACGGAAATCGGAAGTACTTTAGTTAAAAAATGAGGTTTTAGCAAAAGTTCTGTGTTGCGCTGTATAAAAGAACAGGCATTGGAGTGCCCTGTTACCAAAGAATCTGGAGCTTAGCTGGCTCTTCTGCTTTAAGAACTCACACTTAGAAACAAAAATCATGCAGTACAAAGAAGCTCTCCTCAGGGCAGTGGAGTCTACAAACGTTCCTGGCTCTTTGCACTTAGGAATGAATGGGAGACAGAACAATCTTGTTCAATTTCTCTGCACCTCCAGCTAGAAAGTTATCAACTTCACAGATGCTTTCTCTTAGGAGACTGAAAGATTTGCCACTCTTTTCACAGCGTGGAACTGTGAACTAATTTAGTTACAAAGGTCACGTTTTAGCCAGAGTTCTGTGTTGCGCTGTATACAGGAACAGGCATTGGAGTGCCCTGCTTCCGAAAGAAGCTGGAACATTGCTGGCTCTTCTGCATTAAGAAATCACACTTAGAAAGTAAAGTCATGCAGAAGAAAGAAGCCGCTCTCCTCAGGGCAGTGAAGTGTACAAACGTGTTTGTGGCTCTTTGCCCTTTGGAATGAATGGCAGAGAGAACAAGCTTCTGCATTTTCTCTGCACCTCCAGCTGGAAAGTCACCAACTTCAGGTATATTTTCTCTGAGGAGACTAAATGATTTCCCACTCTTTTCACAGCGCGTATCTGTGAAGTACTTTAGTTACAAAAGTGACGTTTTAGCCAGAGGTTTGTGTTGCGCTGTATACATCAAGAGGCACCGGAGTGTCCTGCTTCCCAAAGAAGCAGGAGCTTAGCAGGCTCTTCTGCATTAAGAACTCACACTTAGAAACACATATCATGAAGTAGAAAGAAGAAGCTGTCCTCAGGGCACTGGAGTCTACCAAAGTGTTTGTGGTTCTTTGCCCTTAGGAAAGAATGGGAGAGAGAACAACCTTCTGCTGTTTCTCTGCACCTCCACCTGGAAAGTCACCAACTTCACGGATGCTTTCTCTTACGAGACTGAATGATTGGCCACTCTTTTCACAGCACGGAAATATGAAGTACTTTAGATACAAAATGAGGTTTTAGGAAGAGTTCTGTGGTGCTCTGCATACAAGAAGAGTCTTTGGAGTGCCCTGTTTCCAAAGAAGCTGGAGCTGAGCTGGCTCTTCTGCATTAAGAACTCACACTTAGAAACACAAATCATGCAGGAGAAACAAGCAGCTCTCCTCAGGGAACTGGAGTCTACAAACATGTTTGTGGCTCTTCGCTCTTAGGAAGGAATGTCAGAAAGAACATGCTTGTTCAGTTTCTCTGTACCTCCACCTGGAAAATCACCAACTTCATGGAGGCTTTCTCTTATAAGACTGAATTATATGCCACTGTTTTTACAGCGAGAAACTGATAAGTACTTTAGTTACAAAAGTGAGGTTTTAGCCCGAGTTCTGTGTTGCGCTGTATACAGGAACAGGCATTTGAGTGCCCAGCTTCCTTAAAAGCTGGAGCTTAGCTGGCTCTTCTGCATTAAAAACACACACTTAGAAACACAAATCATGCATTAGAAACAAGCAGCTCTCCTCAAGGCACTGGAGTCTACAAATGTGTTTGTGACTCTTTGCCCGTAAAAAGAATGGGAGAGCCAGTCCTAGCCCAGGTCCGGTGAGTGTGTGGAGAGCTTCTTGCTACCTGCGC
>NW_004525018.1:348771-349458 GCF_000260255.1 Octodon degus
GCTCTTTGCCCATAGGAATGAAAGGCAGAGAGAACAAACTTCTGCATTTTCTCTGCAACTCCATCTGGAAAATCACCAACTTCACAGACGCTTTCCCTTAGGAGAGTGAATGATTTGCCTCTCTTTCCACAGCGCCGAACTGTGAAGTACTTTAGTTACAAAAGTGATGTTTTAGCCAGAATTCTACATTGTGCTGTATACAGGAACAGGCATAGACGTGCCCTGCTTCCCCAAGAAGCTGGAGCTTAGCTGGCTCTTCTGCATTAAGAACTCACACTTAGAAATGCAAATCATGCAGTAGAAACAACAGCTCTCCTCAGGGCACTGGAGTCCACAAACGTGTTTGTGGCTCTTTGGCCATAGGAATGAATGGGAGATAGAAAAAGATTTTGCCATTTCTCTGCACTTCCAGCTGGAAAATCACCATCATCACAGATGCTTTCTATTAGGAGACTGAATGATATGCCACTGTTTTCACAGCGCGGCACTGTGACGTAGTTTAGTTACAAAAGTGACATTTTAGCCAGCGTTTTGAGTTGCGCTGTATACATGAGCAGGCATTGGAGTGCCCTCCTTCCCAAAGAAGCTGGAGTTTAGCAGGCTCTTCTGCACTAAGAACTCACACTTATAAACAAAAATCATGCAGTAGAAACAAGCAGTTCTCCTCAGCGCACTGGAGTCTACAAA
>NW_004525018.1:350027-351199 GCF_000260255.1 Octodon degus
AAGAAGCTGGAGCTTAGCTGGCTCTTCTGCATTAAGAACTCACACTTAGAAACACAAATCATGCAGTAGAAACAAGCAGCTTTCCTTAGGGCACTGGAGTATAGAAACGTGTTTGTGGCTCTTTCCCATAGGAATGAAACGGATAGAGAACAAGCTTCTGCAGTTTCTCAGAACCTGTAGCTGGAAAATCACCACCTTCAAAGATGCGTTCTCTTAGGACACTGAATGATTTCCCACTCTTTTCACAGCGCGGAACTGTGAACTACTTTAGTCATAAAAGTTTGGTTTTATCCAGATTTCTGTGTTGCGCTGTATACAGGAGCATTCATTGCAGTGCCCTGCTTCCCAAAGAAGCTGGAGCTTAGCTGTCACTTCCATATTAAAAACTCCCAATTAGATACACAAATCATGCTGTAGAAACAAGCAGCTCTCCTCAGGGCACTGGAGTCTACACACGTGTTTGTGGCTCTTTGCGCATAGGAATGAATGTGGGAGAAAAAGCTTCTTCAGTTTTTATACTCCTCCAGCTGAAAAGTCACCAACTTCACGCATGCTTTCTCTTAGGAGACTGAATGATTTGCCACTCTTTTCACTGCGCTTAACTGTGAAGTACTTTAGTTACAATAGTGACGTTTTAGCCAGAGTTCTTTGTTGCGCTGCATTCAGCAACAAGCATTGGAGTGCCCTGCTTCCCAAAGAAGCTGGAGCTTAGCTTGCTCTTCTGCATTAAGAACTCACACTTAGAAAAGCAAATCATGTAGTAGAATCAAGCAGCTCTCCTCAGGGCACTTGAGTCTAGAATCGTGATTGTGGCTCTTTCTCTTTAGGAATTAATGGGAGAGAGAACAAACTACTGCATTTTCTCTGCACCTCCCAGAGTAAAGTCATCAACTTCACTGATGCTTTCTCTTAGGAGATTGAATGATTTGCCACTCTTTCCACAGCGCAGAACTCTGAAATACGTTCATCATAAAAGTGAGGTTTTAGCCAGAATTATGTGCTGCGCTCTATAAAGGAACATTCATTGGAGTGCTCTGCTTCCCAAAGAACCTTGAGCTTAGCTGGGTCTACTACATTAAGAACTCACACTTACAAACGCAAATAATGCCGTAGAATCAAGCAGCTCCCTCAGGGTACTGGAGTCTACAAATGTGTTTGTGGCTCTTTGCCCA
>NW_004525018.1:352369-353657 GCF_000260255.1 Octodon degus
TTCTCTGCACCTCTGGCAGGAAAGTCACCAACCTCACGGATGCTTTCTCTTAGGAGACTGAATGATTTGCAACTCTTTTCACTGCGCGGAACTGTGAAGTACATTTGTTACAATAGTGACGTTTAACAAAAGTTCTGTGTTGCGCGGTAATCAGGAACAGGCATTAGCGTGCAAGGCTTCCCAAAGAGCTGGAGCTTAGCTGGCACTTCTGCATTAAGAACTCACACTTAGTAAAACAAATCATGTTGTAGAAACAAGCAGCTGTCCTCAGGCCACTGGAATCTACAAACGTGTTTGTGTATCTTTGCCCATATTAAAGAACGGCAGAGAGAACAAGCTTGTTCAGTTTCTCTGCACCTCTACCTCTAAAGTCAGCAACTTCACGGATGCTTTCTCTCAGGAGACTGAATGATTTGCCACTCCTTTCACAGTGCAGATCTGTGAAGTTCTTTATTTACAAATGTGACATTTTAGCCAGAGTTCTGTGTTGCGCTCTATACAAGGACAGGCATTGGAGTGCCCAGCTTCCCAAAGAAGCTGGAGCTTAGCAGGCTCTTCTGCATTAAGAACTCCCACTCAGAAACAGAAATCATGCAGTAGAACAAAGCAGCTCTCCTCAGGGCACTGGACTGTACAAACAATTTTATGGCTCTTTGCCCATAGCAATGAATGGGAGAGAGAACAACCTTCTGCAGTTTCTCTGCACCTCCAGGTGGAAAGTCACCAACTTCACTGATGCTTTCCCTTAGGAGACTGAATGATTTGCCACTCTTTTCACAGTGCACAACTGTGAAGTACTTTAGTTACAAAAGTGATCTTGTAGGCAGAATTGTGTGTTGCACTGTATACAGGTACAGGAATTTAAGTGCCCAGCTTCCCAAAGAAGCTGGAGCTTAGCTGGTCTTCTGCACTAAGAACTCACACTTAGAAACACAAATCATGGAGTATAAACAGTCAGCTCTCCTCAGGGCACTGAAGTCTACAAATGTGTTTGTGGCTCTTTGCAAATAGGAATGAATGGAAGAGAGAACAAGCTTTTGCAGTTTTTATGCACCTCCAGTTCGAAAGTGACTAACTTCACGGATGCTTGCTCTTAGGAGACTCAATGATTTGAAACTCTTTTCACAGCACGGAAGTGTGAAGTACATTAGTTACAAAAGTGAGGTTTTAGTCAGAGTTCTCTTTTGAGCTGTATTCAGGAACAGGCATTGGAGTGCTCTGCTTCCCAAAGTAGCTGGAACTTAGGTGAATCTTCTGCATTAAGAACTCACACTTACAAACACAAATC
>NW_004525018.1:355171-356149 GCF_000260255.1 Octodon degus
GTGGAACCATGAAGTACTTTAGTTACAAAAGTGACATTTTAGCTATAATTCTGTGTTGCGCTATATTCAGGAACAGTCATTGGATTGCCCTGCTTCCAGAAGAAGCTGCAGCTCATCTGGCTCTTCTGCACTAAGAACTCACACTTAGAAACACAAATCATGCAATAGAAACAAGCAACTCTCCTCAGGGCATTGGAGTCTACAAACGTGTTTGTGGCTCTTTGCCCATAGGAATGAATGGGAGAGATAACAATCTTCTGCAGTTTCTCTGCACCTCCAGCTGTAAAATCACCAACTTCACGGATGCTTTCTCTTATAAGCCTGACTGATTTCCCACTGTTTTTAAAGCGAGGAACTGTGAAGTACTTTAGTTGCAAAAGTGACGTTATAGACAGTGTTCTCTGTTGAACTGTATTCACCAACAGGCATTGGAGTGTCCTGCTTCCAAAAGAAGCTGGAGCTTAGCTGGCTCTTCTGCATTAAGAACTCACACTTAGAAACAGAAATCAAAGAGTGGAAACAAGCATCTCTCCTCAGGGCACGGGAGTCTACAAACCTGTTTGTGGCTCTTTGCCCATAGGCATGAATGGCAGAGAGAACAAGCTTCATCTGTTTCTCTGCACCTCCAGCTCTAAAGTCACCAACTTCACGGATGCTTTCTCTTAGAAGACTCAATGATTTGCCACTCTTTCAACAGCGTGGAACTGTGAAGTACTTTAGTTACAAAAGTGCCGTTTTAGCCAGAGTTCTGTGTTGCGCTGTATACAGGAATATTCATTTTAGTGCCAGGCTCCCAAAGAAGCTGGAGCATAGCTGGCTCTTCTGCATTAAGAACTCACACTTAGAAACACTAATCATACAGTAGAAACGAGCAGCTCTCCTCAAGGGCACTTGATTATACAAACTTGTTTATGGCTCTTTGCCCATAGGAATGAAAGGAAGAGAGAACAAGCTTCGGCAGTTTCTCTGCACCTCCAG
>NW_004525018.1:358033-358701 GCF_000260255.1 Octodon degus
CTCTTCTGCATTAAGAACTCACACTTAGAAACACAAATCATGCCGGAGAAACAAGCAGTTCTTCTCAAGGCACTGGAGTCTACCAATGTGTTTGTAGCTCTTTGCCCATAGGAATGAAATGCATAGACAAAAACCTTATGCAGTTTCTCTGCACCAACAGCTGGAAATTCACCAACTTCACAGATCCTTTCTCCTAGGAGACTGAAAGATTTGCCACTCTTTTCACAGCGCAGAACTGTGAAGTACTTTACTCACAAAAGAGACATTTTAGCCAGAGTTCTCTGTTGCATTGCATTCAGGAACAGGCATTGGAGTGCCCAGCTTCCCAAAGAAGCTGGAGCTTAACTGGCTCTTCTGCATTAAGAATTCACACTTAGAAACACAAATCATGCAGTAGAAACAAGCAGCTCTTTTCAGGGAAATTCAGTCTACAAACGTGTTTGTGGCTCTTTGCCCGTAGGAATGAAAGGAAGAAAGAACAAGCTTCTGCAGTTTCTCTGCACCTCCAGGTGTAAAGTCACCGCCTTCAGGAATGCTTTCCCTTAGCAGACAGAATGATTTGCCACTCTTTTCACAGCGCGGAACTGTGAAGTACTTTACTCACAAAAGAGAAATTTTATCCAAAGTTCATTGTTGTGCTGTATTCACAAACAGGAATTGGAGTGCTC
>NW_004525018.1:359969-360840 GCF_000260255.1 Octodon degus
CACCAACCTCACGGATGCTTACTCTTAGGATAGTGAATGATTTGCCACTCTATTCACAGCGCGGAACTGTGAAGTACTTTACTTACAAAATTGAGGTTTTAGCCAGAGTTCTGTGTTGTGCTGTACACATTAACAGGCATTGTTGTGGACAGCTTCCCAAAGAAGCTGGAGCTTAGCTGGCTCTTCTGCTTTAAGAACTCATACATACAAATACAAATCACGCAGTAGAAACCAGCAGCTCTCCTAAGGGCACTTTAGTCTACAAACGTGTTTGTGGCTCTTTTTCCATAGGAATGAATGGGAGAGAGATCAAGCTTCTGCATTTTCTGTGCACCTCCACCGGGATAGTCACCAACTTCATGGATGCTTTCTCTTAGGAGACTGAATGATTTGCCTCTCTTTTCAAATGCGGAACTATGAAGTACTTTACTCACAAAAGAGACTTTTTAGCCAGAGTTCTGTGTTGCGCTGTATAAAGGAACAGGCATTGGAGTGCCCAGCTTTCCAAAGAAGCTGGACATTAGCTGTGTCTTCTGCATTAAGAACTCACACTTAGAAACACAAATCATGCAGTGGAAACAAGCAGGTCTCCTCAGGGCACTGGAGTCTACAAACGTGTTTGTAGCTCTTTGCCCATAGGAATGAATGGGAGAGAGAACAACCTTCCGCACTTTCTCTGCACCTCCAGCTGGATTGTTACCAACTTCACGGATGCTTTCTCCTAGGAGACTGAAAGATTTGCCACTCTTGTCACAGCGCGGAAATGTGAAGTACTTTAGTTACAACAGTGAGTTTTTAGCCAGAGTTCTATGTTGCGCTGTATACTGGAACAGGCATTCGTAGTCCAACTTCGCAAAGAAGCTGTAGCTTA
>NW_004525019.1:0-1038 GCF_000260255.1 Octodon degus
ATTGTCAATGGCCATCTCAGCTCGCCCCATGAGTGGAGCTAGCACAGCAGGCCAGGGGTCAAAATCCCATCCCCTGAATCTAAGCAGACTCTAATCTACTGAGCTATTTAGCCGGCCCATGAAATAGTTCTTACTATTAAAAACTGAGAACCATGTGAGACCTCAACACTCAAGCATGAATGGCTGACTTTGCAAATTTGCATTAGTTCCCTGTCATTCCACTTCTAAATTCATTTTAACTTCAACCCTTCAATTATTACTGGTGCCTCCTCAGGTGCATATGTGTGCAAGCTCAGCAAAGAAATGTAGTGACTCTCCTTTAATTCCACACAATGAAATTTAGCATTTTATTGCTTTTACTTTTTTGGCTAAGTTTATCTGATTTGGTTTTTTGTATCTTCTGAAAGAAAGATAAAAAGCCACCATTGTAAATTCCCGTACAGTGAGAACCAGTGTACATAGGAGTGAGATCAAAACAGTGCTCCACATGTGAGAAGAGACTGAGAACCAGTTCAGTTTCTTTACATGAATGAGATGTCCAGGTCCTGATGGATTCACAGCTGAATTGTACAAGAAATTTACAGAAGATATAGTCCCTATATTCCTCAAAATCTTCAACAAAATTGAAAAGGAAGTGATCCTCACAATATCATCGATGGAGGAAAGTAGTACTGATAAAAATACCAGGGAAAATGCAAGTAAAAATAGAACTACAAGCCAATCTCCCTCATGAGCATAGATGAAAAAATCCTCAATAAAATCCTATCATATAGTATACAGCAAATCATCAAGAAGATTATACACCAATACCAAGTAGGATTCACATAATGGATGCAAGGATGGTCAAATATACTCATATAAATATATATTCATATAAACTTTATCAATAAAGCCAAATATAAACAACACATGATCATCTCAACTGATGCAGAAAAAGCTTTTGACAAAGTCCACCACTTGTTCATGTTCAAAGTCCTACAGAAAATTGGAAAAATTACCTCTACTTCAAACTGATAAAAGCCATCTATGAAAACCGAG
>NW_004525019.1:3343-7580 GCF_000260255.1 Octodon degus
CCTATCTATATATGCTGATATCTGTGTACTAGGCAACCTCGGTGAAGATAGCAGCATTTAATACTAGGATCATGCTTGGAATACATGTCATTCTGCTATTCTACAAATGTACAGCTTTTAATATTATACCCATTACTGATATACTGTCTCTCAAATAAATGTTTGTTTTTGTTTTTTAAAAAATGGTAATAAATGAAAAATAGAGACAAGAAAAAAAAGTCACAAGACTGTCCTCCTACAATGTGGTATATGATTAGATTTCTAAATTTCTGTGTAAAAATATGTAATTGTTTATTCTTATTTTTTAATTATTTTATTTTTGAAATTTTTTTTCTTCATATTTGGTAGGGACTTAAAGTTTAACATATCAATACTTGATGGAAAATACCTGTTCTATATTATGTCTAAGATATTTGATATTCAGACAGATAGTTAGGGTAAACCCAACTCCATATCTTGTAGGGTAATGATAAACTTATCCTCTGGAAGGTAAACAACCTAAGTTTGTAGACAAAAAATTACAGAAAAAGAAGTGTTGCAAGGCCAGCCACTATTTGGGCCCTATCCATTCAAGTTCAGTGAGACTCAGGACATTACGGAACCTATATCGTTACATCATGTAACTCAGTTATATCCCAAATTTTCTGATCAATAAGATTATGTGGCCATAGAAGAATGTGATAGATGACGTGGAGTGTGCCTAAGGAAAGTTGCATGGAGATAAAACATTCTCTCAGGCTTTTCCAAAGAGCAAATTGGTTAAGCAATGGCCATGACTCATCCACATGGAAGATACTGACAAATTGATCAGCAAACTGCGGTACAGGTTTTCAGGAAAAATACTGAGGGTGTTTGATTGACCTTAACAGATGCAAAATTTACATTTCTTGTTACATCGACCTTGCTTTATCTTGTTTTTAAACATCCAGAAGAAAGGCATAAAAACTCTGTATAATGGGTGAAGCCATGTTAGTATGCTGGGCTGTAAAACGCTCAGGTCAACAACTTCTGACATTGCCAGTCCTGCAGATGACCTGTTGCTATTATGAACTATTGGACTATGTTGGAATAATTTGCTGAATTAATGCACCTACTATATTTGAAAGAGAATGAAATACCCTTCTCTGACAAAACTCCACAAAAAAGGCGATACAAATGAATGACAATTTTGCATCTGTATATTCAAAATAGTTAAGATAGATATACAGCTGCATTCTCTTATTTCAATAAATAGGAATATTTGTGCAATATTTTTTGTGGACAAGATGTCATGTCTGCTTCTTGTACAGTGAGTAACCATTGAGACAACAATGTGCAATGTATTAATTATTGAAACTGTCTTACTGATCGGTTTTGAAACTGTCTCATTGGTATTTGTTTCTCAATAAAATTATTATTTTTCAAAGTTTTATTGATAAACAGCAATGAGACAGTTTCAAATCAAATCGGAAGTACAGTTTCAACAAATAATACACTGCATGTGTTCTTCTTAGTGGTTAATTGCTGTACAAGATGAAGACTTGTGATCCTATTTACAAACACCATTAATAAAATTATTTTAAATGTATATTTTCTTTTGAGTCTTTAAACTAGGGAGACAATATGATATTTCACGTGTTGGCCTGATTTATTTCACTTATGAGTATATATTCAAGTTGCATCCACTTATTTATGAAGGGTTCATGTTTATTATTCTTTATCGTTGAATAATATTCTATTGTATAAGAACATCACATATTTTTTCATCCATTCCTCTGCTGACCAGCCTTTTGGTTATTTGATGCTGATAATCCACAACTATTATCGACTATTGGACTATAT
This sequence comes from Octodon degus, assembly GCF_000260255.1. Taxonomy (NCBI): domain Eukaryota; kingdom Metazoa; phylum Chordata; class Mammalia; order Rodentia; family Octodontidae; genus Octodon; species Octodon degus. The sequence goes on from NW_004525019.1 coordinate 5,165, forward strand.
TGTGTTATTTTGAATTCAAGTACCAACAGTCTTTAGAATGGCTTCAAGTGTGAAAAGGTTCTTTGCAGACTTCTCCAAATACAGCTAATGTAACTGCAGTGGAACACCTATCTCTGACAAAACAAACAAAAAAGGGGGATACAAATAAAGGACCATTTTATAGTGAAAAAAATATATATGGATATACAAAGATAACACAGATATACAGCTACTTTCTCTTAGTTCAATGAGAAAAAAGATCTATGCTAATATTATATAGACATGATATCATGTCTACATCCTTTCCTCTGAATAACTATTATGAAAACAGCAATATGCAATGTATTAATTATTGTGACTCTCCTACATACCTGTTTTGAAACTTTCATTGCTATTTAACCTTTTCTCTCATTAAAATGAATAAAAGATTAAAAAATAAAAAATAAATTTATATTTTCACTATACCATTTAAACAAGAGCATTAGGTATAGAAAACAGGGTGTATGTATTTATTACATATTTTATTTAAAAAAGTTTATTATCCAATCTTTCAATAAATTAATATCTTGTTGGTGTAAGACCTTGAATTGTTAATAGGTATTAACTAATTTAGGTGCTGATTAAGGTGAAAATGACAGTAGAAATTAAAATAAGACAAAAATGAAGTTGTCTACATCAATTAACTCCTTCTTCCATAAAATGTAGCTCTATTACACACAATGGTATTTGTAGGATTTTTACCATAGCACAGTTTTTTCAATATTAGAGTTGATTTTCTCCACCCTTGTTATTATCATATCGACCAGCGTCATGCAATACTGTCAATTATTTGTTGGTAGCTCAACAATGTTCATTGTACCTTCACTAGACAACACTGCTGCTGAAAAATCCATTTTCTTTGATCATCCAGATAATTCAACTCATCCATTACATTTTACAAAGTGATTGCAACATGCTCTTATATCGTCAGTGACGATTTTTAATTTAATTTCCTTTTTGATTTCTAACACATCTAGAGTTATCTCACTGAAAGTATTCAGACCCTCAAAGTCACTTATCCATTTTGTAGTCAGTTGGCTACAAATGTCTTTTTAATTTGAACCCCTTTCTGTGAATCATGTATAGCTTTAATAATATCTGGATCGATATACTTTACAGAACTTTTTCAATTTAGTTTTCCCATATCTAGAAGAATAATTCTCATTAATGAAAATTTATAGTTATATTGAATGCTTTCTTCTCTACACATTTATCTACAAATAGTATCTTTGGTTACACTTCCAGGTTTCTACAAGTAAACTAATGGAGGCCATGAAATTAGCTCTTGAAACTAGATTCCATCATATTGATGCAGTATATCTGTACCAAAATGAAGAGGAGTAGGACTAGCCATCAGAAATAAGATTGCAGATGTAATTGTGAAGAAAGAGAACATTTTCTACACTTGAAAGTTATTATGTATAAGTTGTGTTGTAGTCATATTTATTTAATGTAACTAGATGGAGATGACAATCTATAATGGATCACTGGCTGTTTGATAAATTATTGCTTATTTATGAAATTTTTATTCACATTTATTTATGTATTATAACTAGAATACAAAACAGATAATAGAATGTCTTTGTCATCATTAGAGTGTCTGCATTGATGACTTCAGTGTTGAGATTCTTAAGTTCATTGTTTTATATTAGAGATATGTGATTCATTATTAGTAGTGAGAAAAGAAAGTATTCAGATTATGAATTTTCTGATCTCTTTTGCCAATTTCTGAAATTTTTATCTTGTGATTTTAAATTTTCACTTCCTCAGTGAAAAAAGTAATAAAGATCTTGGAGTTATAGAAAAATAAACTTAAAATCTGACAGATTGTATACACAGCAGATTGTGTTATTCTAAACTGTTTTCTCCTTTAATTATTACATTAAATGATTAGTAATTCTTACTCAGTTGAGTAAATGAAGGTTTAGACTATTTTTGTACATCCTTTTTTAAATTTATTCAAACACAATTCATGTAATCATCATTAGTATTAAGAAAAAGTTTGTCTTGATTAATTTCTTCCATTTTAGTAGACATATTGTAAATAAACAAATATAATAAACTTTGCAGTGCAACACAGAAGAAAACAAACCAAGGAAAGCACTGTATAAGTTATTTCTCTGTTAATTAATTTTCAACAAATGGGAAAATTGTTTGAAGCAAGCTAGTAAAGTTTTCTCAAATATTAATTCTAGCTTTTATTCTTTAACCTTTGTAGCTTTGTCCCACATTCAGTAAACCAGAGTTGGTCCAACCAGCCTTGGAAATGTCACTGAAAATCTGCATCTGGATTATGTTGATCTTTGTCTTATTCATTTCTCAACACCTTTGCGGGTAAACAACTTGATTACACAAAGCACTTTCACTGATGATGTAAGCTTAAATATTATTTATGTAG
>NW_004525019.1:8110-15190 GCF_000260255.1 Octodon degus
GAGACCCTCTTAGACTTTGGAAAATAGCATTCACCAAACATGCAAAACCAAATGAATAGAGGAAGCCTGTCTACACAAGCCAGTTCTTACTGCTTTAAAAGAAAATATTCCATAAATATCAGTATTTAAACTTTTGATAACATACTTCATGAAAGCTATTATCCTAGTCTCTAAGACACTTGTTCAATAGCTAGTTGTGGAAGCACAAATTCATTAGGAACTCTAAACTGTCTATTTCTATTTGAGTCTGGTGAGGATTTTATACCCAAAGATGAACATGGAAAACTATTATTTGACACAGTGGATATCTGTGATACATGGATGGTGAGTCCTTGGAGGACAAATCACAGAGGCAGAAGTAGGAAGAGAGAGTCATGTTTGATCTCCATCTGTGAGAATGTATTGCACATGGTTGGATCTAGGAATTTAATACTTTAACAGGGCCTAGTTTGATGGAGTAGTTCCTAACAATGCTTTAATGGAATGTAACAAAAACAGAAAAGAAAAATTGAAGAAAATAGGGATTGGTATATCCTTCTCTCCACATGTAAAGGTTTCTTCCTTTTGCTTAGGATGGAATACGATCTTTTTTTACTGTGTCACTATCTTGCTCTAATTTTGCAACAAATGCTACTTTCTGGACAACAATATGCAACATGTATCAACAGTGTTTATTCTAATAGTTCTTCCTAGTAAGTATATCGATTTGAACATAATAGTACAAGTAGTTCTTAACAATCTATTACTCCCCAGGCTATGGAGAAATGTAAGGAGCTTGGATTGGCAAGTGCATTGGGGTGTTCAATTTTAACTGCAGGCAGCTGAGAATGATCCTAGAAAATCCAGGACTCAAGTACAAGCCTGTCTGTAATCAGGTGAGTTCCCTCTGACTCCATTTATTATATTTTTCTTCCCCATCTGCTACTTGTAGTTAGTGATCTCTTTTTCCCATTTTGTTCTATTTATTTTGCCTTTGTGCTGCACAGAAGCTTGGAGCAGACTGTCAGATAGGTACAAATGCTTCTTCATTATGATTCTGGTTGAGAATATCTTATTGAGACATATGGAACATTTTAGGGATAAATAGTTTAAAATGTGAAGGAAATAAAGGTCATTAAGTGGGTAGGTTGGAGTGCAACACATTAGCTACAGCTTAAAGAGATGTACATGTTCTTGAGATATGAACAAGGACCACAAATTAGGTAGATGGATTTATTGTTCAAAGCCCTGTGTATGGGAGTTAAAGTCATGAAAGCAGGTCATGGGAATGAAAGAAGTCTAAGATATATTTTAGATGGAATTCTAATACCTAAGTATCTTATGCTAATTTTGGGCTGATATTTTTTTTTATGAACCAGGGATTGAACTCAGGCCCTTGCTCTTACCAAGAAAGCGCTTGTTCTATTGAGCCATCTCCTAGCCTATTCTGGTTTGATTTTTAATATTTGATTCTTTCATTCTAGCATCTCTGCTTTCAGGTGTACAGACCAGAGATATAAATATGGGAAACCTTAACTGTTGAATTTTAGGGTCATTCAATACTTAGAAAGAATGCTATTTATGGCAATATTAACATTGAATAAATTCAATACTCAGATACTTACTGGAACATAGAGCTGGCCAAAGTGTCCGGGAATATTTTAGTCACTTCTTAGTGAAATTTAATATATTCTATGTCTGGTGTTAATTCATAAGTTTTAGTAGCTTAGAGGCAGGGAGTAATTCATTTTATTTTAATTTGACATTATTTTCAAGAGTAAGAAAAAGCAAGAGAGACCCAGTCATAGCCCAGGACTGGTGAGGGTGTGGGAGAGCTTCCTGCAAGCCTGCGCTGGCGGAACCAGTCCCAGCCCTGGCCCAGCATGGACCAGACCCTCTTCCAACCCCTTGGGACTCCCCAAATCACGCCGCAGCACCTTGGCCACCCCGACTGCTGAGTAGGAATTTCTGCCGCGTACTGGGAACCCCAAGAGCCAGTCCTAGCCCAGAACAAGTGAGGGCGAGGGACAGTATTCTCTCTCCCCTACTCCACCTTGCCCCCTCCAGGCACAGCTCAGGCCTGGCATATATTCCAGGGGTGTAGGCTGCAGCTGCAATCCCTGCAGAGAGTGTAGAGGATAGATCCACACGGCTAGTGTAGGAGTAGAACATCTTGCCACAGGGGCACAACATATTCACCCTCAAGGGCAGCAGCGGGAAGGAGCTGAGCACAGCAGCTAGACCCAAGCCAGGCACAGCTGGATAAGTCCAAACTTTGTAGAGCTGCACCTGAACGTCAGTATGTGCGAAGGTTATAACTACAGCAAAGATCTACAACAAAGGTCAGAAGATAATGCTACACAAAATGACGAGAAGGTATAAAATGCAACCTCAGAACCCAACCCCATCAGGAAAAAGTGCAGAGGACACTAATACAGAACAAATTGGGAATCACACAGCTGAAAGCAATGAATCAACAACTTCTGAAATAAAGAAACAAGTGAAGAAAGGGATAGAAGACCTCAGATTGGAAATAAAAAAAGAAATCTCTGAATTAATAACATCTGCACTAAAGAATCAAATGCAGAAATATATGGAGGAATCTCAGTGCCCACCCAGAACAAGTGCAGAGCACAATAGCTCGACTCAAATGCATGAATTAATAGCGTCGATAGTAAAGAAGCAACAGCAGAAAGACATAGGGGGAATCAGAGCGCAATTATTTTCTGATATAAAAAAACAACTCTAAGAACTCATAGCATGTGAAGTAAAGAAGCAACTACGGAAAGATAGGGAGGAAAACCAATCTGAAAATAACACTGCAGGAAAAGATTTTATAACTGCTTCTAAAGAAGATATTGATAAAAAAGTAGAGGAGATTAGAAAAATGACGGATTCCTTGAATGAGCAATTCAGAAAAGAAATAGATGGCATGAAGCACAGTCAAAGACATATAGAGGAAAATAAACTCTCAATCACAAGCTTGCAAAACCGTTTAAGTGAATGTGAAGACAGAGTTTCAGATCTTGAAGATGCAGGTGCAGCTAGTGAAAAGGTAAGAAAGGATCTCTTAAAAACAACGAGGATGCAGGAAAGAATAATCCATCACCTACAAGATGATGCAAACATGAACAATGTGAGACTAATAGGCATCAATGACAAAGAAGGAGTCAATACAGATGACATCAAAAAATATGGGCAGAAATAATACCAGAAAACTTCCCAAGTATGAGGAAACAATCTGACATTCAGGTAAGTGAAGCATACAGAATGTAAAGGAACCTCAACCCAATGAAATACACACCAAGACATATAATAGTCAAGATCCCAGAAATTCAGCACAAGAATAATCTACTGAACTCCGCTAGAGAAAAGAAGCAGATCACTTTCAAAAGAAAGCCATCAGAATTGCGGCCGACTTTTCTTCACAAACCAGACAGGCAAGAAGAGCATGGAGCAGAGTTCTTCAGGTCCTCTACGAAAACAAAATCAAGCTCAGACTACTATACCCTGCAAAACTCTCTTTCAAGTTTGATGGAGAAGTGAAATACTTCCATGACAAACAGCAGCTAAAGAATTTCATGATGACAAAGCCGTCCTTACACAGCCTACTGAAAGATGTTCTACAGAGGAACCAAATGATCAGAACTCCACGAATGAGATCAGAAGCAACCAACTAAAAAGGGTAAGCAATTAAACACAGGAGAAAAAGTTGTAAACGATAACAGGAAAATAACATGGCAACCATCAGTCAATACACCTCAATTCTAACCATTAATATAAATGGGCTTAATTCACCAGTTAAGAGAAACAGACCTGCACAGTGGATTAGGAAACAAAATCCAACAATATGCTGTATACAAGAAACACATTTAACTCATAAAGACATTAATAGGCTGAAAGTCAAAGGATGGAACAAAATACTACATGCCCCAGCACCTCAGAAAAAAGAAGGAGTAGCAATTCTATTCTCAGACAGTCTCAACTTCAAAACAACAATGATCAAGTGAAATAAAGAAGGCCACTATATACTGGTTAGGGGAAAAATTCAAGAGGAAGAGATAACACTCATAAATATGTATGCACCAAACACGGGAGCACACAACTATATAAAGCAAATCTTAGTGGGCATGAAAAATCAAATATCCAATACCACAATTTTCACAGGAGAGCTTAACGCACCCTTATCTCCAAAAGATTGGTCAACCAGACAAAAACTTAGCAAAGAAATAGCAGAAGTGAATTAGAGTTTGAAACAAATGGACTTGGTGGACATATACAGAGTGCTCCACCCAAACACAGCTGAATACACATTTTTCTCACCTGCACATGGATCATTTTCTAAAATAGACCACATACTGGTCCATAAGTCATGCTTAAGTATATGCAAGAAAACAGAAATTATCCCATGCACATTATCTGACCACAATGCAATGAAACTGGAAGTAAATGACAAAAGAAACCAGAAAAATTCTTTAAATACATGGAAAATAAATGACACCCCACTGAGCAACCAATGAGTCACAGATGAAATTAAACAAGAAATTCAACAATATCTACAATTCAATGAAAATTCAAGCACAAACTATCGGAATTTATGGGATAAGATGAAAGCAGTTCTCAGAGGGAAATTCAAAGCTGTGAACGCACACATTAGGAAAACAAAATGGAAAAAATAACTACCCTAATGCTGCACCTTCAACAACTAGAAAAGGAAGAGCAAACCAAACCCAGAACCCAAAGATGGGAGAAAATCACTAAGATTAAGGAAGAAATTAATTCAATTGAGACAAAACAATTCAAAGTATTAAAAAAGGAAAAAGCAGGTTCTTCAAAGATTAAATAAAATTAATAAGCCCCTATCTAACCTCATCAAACAGAGGAAAGAAAAAAATCAAATACAAGCTATAAGGAATGAAAAGGGTGTAATTACCTCAGACTCAGTGGAAATTCAGAAGATTATCAGTAGCTACTTTGAGAATCTTTATTCTCGCAGAGTAGAAGACACACAAGAAATGGACAGATTCCTAGAAAAGTAGAAATTACCACAACTGAATCGACAAGATATAATGACTCTCAATAGCCCAATAACATCCAATGAAAAACGAGATGTAATTAAAAACCTATCGGCAAAAAAACTCCAGGTCAGGATGGTCTCACAGCTGAATTCTACAGGATATTTACAGAAAATGTAGTCCCTATACTCCTCAAACTCTTCCAGGAAATTGAAAATGAAGCAATCCTCCCAAAATCATTCATGGAGGCAAGTATTATATTGATTCTGAAACCAGGAAAAGATGCAACTAAGAAAGAGAACTGCAGGCCAATCTCCCTCATGAACATAGATGCCAAAATCCTCAATAAAATACTAGTAAATAGAGTACAGCAAATAATCAAGAAGATCATACACCATGACCAGGTAGGTTTCATCCCAGAGATGCAAGGATGGTTCAATATTAAAAATCTATTAATGTAATACACTATATCAACAGAGCAAAAATTAAAAACCACATAACTATCTCCATTGATGCAGAAAAGGCTTTTGACAAAGTCCAACACTCATTCATGTTCAAAGTCCTAGAAAATTGGAATAGAAGGCCTCTAATTCAATCTGATATAAGCCATTTATGAGAACCCATCAGCTAACATAATCCTAAATGGGGAAAAACTGAAATTCTTACTCTTAGATCTGGTACAAGACAAGGATGACATCTATCAACACTTCTACTCAATATAGTTCTGGAATCATTAGCTACAGCCATTAGAAAAGAGAAAGAAATAAAAGGAATAAGTATAGGCAAAGAAGAAGGTAAATTATCTTTATTCGCAGATGACATGATATTCACTTGGAAGACCCAAAAATCTCCACCAAGAAGCTACTTGAATTAGTACAGAAATTCAGTAGCATAGCAGGTTATAAAGTCAATACCCAAAAGTCATTAGCATTCGTCTACACAGAAAACAAACACACTTAGAGGGAAATTATAGAAACAATAACTTTTACAATAGCACCGAGGGAAATGAAATACCTTGGAATTAACCTAACTAAAGAAGTCAAAAATCTTTTCAAGGAAAATTATGGTACTCTTAAAAAAGAGATCATAGAGGATTTCATAAAATGGAAAGATATTCCATGCTTCTGGATAAGAAGAACCAACATTGTGAAGATGGCCATACTCCCAAAATTTTTGTACAGATTTAATGCAATCCCTATCAGACTACCACCAACATATCTCACAGACATAGAGAAATCATTTCTAAAATTTATCTGGAACCAGAAAAGATCTAGAATAGCAAAGGCAATTATGGGCAATAAAGACAAGGAAGGAGGCATTACCATTCCTGACTTGAAATTATACTACAAAGTTTCTGTTTTAAAATCAGCATGGTACTAGCATCAAAATAGACCTGAGGATCAATGGAATAGATTAGAAGACGCTAAGTCTCCTACGAACACACTCAGCCACCTTATCTTTGACAAAGGGGCCAAACATACTCATTAGACAAAAGATAGCCTCTTTAACAAATGGTGGTGGATAAACTGGGTCTCTATATGCCGAAAACTCAAACTTGAAACAGGTCTATCACCATGCACTAAACTAAAGTCAAAATGGATTAAAGATCTAAACACTAAAGCAAAGACACTAAATCTCCTGGAAGAGAAAGTAGGAGAACTCTTGAAGATATAATCTAGGCAAAGAGTTCATGGACAGAAATCAAATCACACGGGAAACAGTTGAAAGAATGAAAAACTGGGACCTGCACTTACTGAGAAGTTTTTTCACGTCAAAAGAAATTACCAACAAAGTGAAAAGGCAACCCAAAAATTTGGAAAATATGACAAATAAGTACTAAGACAAAGGTCTGCTCTCTACAATCTATAAAGAACTAAAGAACACTTGGGCCCAAAAATTTAAAGACCTAGTCCAGAAATGGACATCTGAGATGAACACACACTTCTCAGAGGAAAAATTAAAGAAGCGAATAATATATGAAAAAATGATCCACGTCGCTACCCATTCATGAAATGCAAATTAAAACCACATTGAGATATCATCTCACCCCAGAAAGAATGGCTATCATAAAGAAATCACCCAACAA
>NW_004525019.1:16088-16516 GCF_000260255.1 Octodon degus
TAATCAAGAGAGGGAAAGGAGCAGAGGTAGGAAACATGACAATGTCAAGCCATAGAGTTATATGTAAAAGATGAGCATGGCAATGATCCTCAGAATCTTCAGAAGATTTTTTAATGTAGCTGTTATTTGAAAAGATTCTTGCCCTGACTAACTATATATACTGATACCTGTGAACTAAGCTACTGCTCTGCAGATGGTAATTTGTAATCGTAGTTTCATGTTTGCAGTGCCTGTCATTCTGGTATTCTGAATACGGGTTGCTTGTTATGACATGCCTGTTGCTGCTATGATGTCTCTCCTGTAGGTGGATGTTCATGAAGAATGAGGTGGTGAATGAAATCAAGAGACAGGAAAAGGAATATGGTGGGACTGTCCTTCTTCAAGGTTGTATATGGTGAAATTTTTGGACTTATGTGCAAACATGAGAA